>NC_057767.1:33285996-33585996 GCF_010389155.1 Erigeron canadensis
GAGCCATACAAAATGTGACCCATAAACTGAACCGAATAAAGATTTGGGTTTTGGGTTTCGGGTTAAATGGTTCGGGTTAGTTCGGGTTGGGTTTTGGGTTAAACCGAAATTAACCAATTGAAAAGGTTTTGAAACAACTACAAAAACTTTCACTGTGAAAAATAGGGTTAGTTGCCATTTACATGTACAATACCGTATTTTTGCTACATAACAATCCAACATATGAGTATTGAAATACATCATCATAAGATAGTAATGTATTATAGTCCAAAAGAATGTTTCTTCTTGTATTTCCAAATCCAATTCTTATATATCCTGTTATAGTGAAGAGTCACTCTAAATTCTTATATATCATGTTATTATGATTAGTCATTCTAAATTTGAAATACAAACAGTTTTTGTTTCCAATTTTTCAATAACAAATAACATAATATTAGACAAAATTTATATATATTGAAAGATGTACTGGAGAAACAAAATTACAATTGTCAACTTTCGTTAGTATTCTAGTAACCATGACAAAATTTAATCGGGTTATTTGGGTTAACCCAAAATAAAGTTTTATCACCCACAACCCAAACCAATTAAGTTTATATGAGTAACCAAATAACTAACCCAAAACCCAAATAACCCAACCCGTATAACCCAAACCCATTTGGGTCGAGTCGGGTTAAATGAGTTTGGTTATTTTCAACACCCTTAGAACAAAAGGATAGGCTTTAATCCAAGCATCCTTTTAATAGTTTAATTTTCTCTTTAATCAAATACTCCGTATATGTTTATCCTTATTTAAAGAGAAAAATTCATAAAAAGGTAATCTTTTTATTTAAAATTCTTAATAAAGAGAACCTATTTAGATTTCGTCTATTAAAAGAATTTCGTTTTTAAAAATTTCTCAATAAAGATAATGTCGTTAGTTTTCATCGTTAAGTGCCATGTTGACGTGTCATGTCATCAGAAATGCTGACTTGGATGCCGCATATTGCCACGTTGAATGCCCCATAATATATTACAAAACAAACTTCACAAAATTCATTCTTTGTTAATCCGGTGGTGGTGATTGGGATTACAAACAAGTTCAGACCGTCATCCTTTACGAATTCAATTCAATTTGGCCATTGTTTTCATTTGTATATAAATGCATATACATATCACACTATTCAATAAGTGTTTATCTCATTTACATATACATATACAGTATATAATAATATTTCAATATAGTTATATAGATATTACAGGCTCTCATCATCATCATCATCGTCGTCGTCATCCCAACCTCCAAACTACTCTTTGATCACCGCCACCATCCACCTAGCGATTTTAACTCCAGCTAACATTCGCCGGCGGCAAAGATAAAAATGGTGGATTCATCAAATCGCTTACCTAGGGGAGCCGTTCTCTTTAGCTACAATCCTGTTTTCTTCTTATGATGTTTGCATCTCTTATTTGTCACCATCTACCCATTATAGCTTTCATCATGATCATCCTTGCCGTCTTCTTTTTTTATTCTCATTATGATGCAAGTCGTAAGAGGTAGTTCTAATTATATACATCTGTAATTTGGATATGATGTGGGCTTCTTCAATGATGTGGCATGCTGAAATGTCACTTAATGGGTGACTAACAGTAAAAACTAACGATATTACCTATTCTGAGAAATTTTTAAAAATGAAATCCTTTTAATAAACGAAACTTAAATAGGTTCCCCTTATTAGGAATTTTGAGTAAAAAGATTAACTCTTTTTTTTTTTTTTTTAATGGATTTTCCCCTTATTTAAATTGTGATTAAATTGGTTGTTCAAATCCTATCTATAGGCCAATTCTATAATCGTCGTTCATTATAAAAAGTTTTGATAGAATACTTGTTGTATGTTGACATTATGGGTTGTATTTATGAGCTTTGTCCATTGAACCACGTGTGTTTGGTTGGATTTTGATAAACCGGTAATTCATTGCTATCGTTAAACAGCTCTAGTGGGCGTTTGGTAAAAGAAAAAGAATCACAATGAGGGTTTAATTCATGGCATGAGACTAGCCAAAATAATCAGATTCGAGGGTTTCGTATCTTTAACCCAAATGTGCGCAATTGCATGTAGAAGATGTTTAGCGTGACTAAGTGTTATGATATTGTGACATAAATCATGTTTGACAAAGCCAAACATATGATGTTGACGAAATCTGTGTATTAGGCTATTTGTGCACATATGTGATCACAACTAGTTCTATTAGTTAATAACTTTGGTTAGATAGAGGAGGAATAATTGCAAAAGCCATCCAAGGTAATTGGTGACGAATTGAAACCCATAACTCTGTTGGATATGTTAATGTCACTAGAATAACTTGTTTTGATTGGAGGTACGAAGTGCACGTTTACTTGAATATATCATGATTTTGGAGGTGAAGCCACTAAGGGATAGAGGTCCACGGGTAATACCCTTGATAGAGGGGTCCAAGGGGTGGAAGCCCCCGTAAGGTCCAAGCGGCAGAACTGAACCTGTTGGAAATTTGTATCTCGACACATTAGTTTTCTTAGATTAACGTTTAGTTTAACATCTTCACACTTTTAATTAAGTTATAGAAACATTTGACGACTTTTAGGGAAATGCCAATTAGGAAACTTAATGTAGTTACGTAATTTCAATCGTACTAGAAGCAAGTTTACGTCAAATTAAAAGTCGGTTAGGCAGATAATTATGGGCATGGAGCTAACTTCGATCAAATTTAGCTATATGAAATAACTCGAAATTAACAAAAGTGTACTAGTTTATTTCTAAAATCAATATCCATCTATTAGTGAGAAATGACATATAAATTCATCAAATTAAATATTACAAGTGTTAACTCCACATTAAAATTAAGTGGTTATTCACTTAAGTAAAACACGTGTGAAGCTTATAATCAACCTAGACAATGATTCATATTTCCATCAACAAAATCTCCATCCAACTTGATTATCACTTATTTTCTTAATAAAATAACTAAAGTATTATTATAATGTTTCCTTTCAAAATTTCGGTTACAACAAATCATGAAACTACAAAATTTTGGTCACTTGTCAATCACCAAGTTACTTAACTAGGAATCATAAACTAAAATTCTTGTCAAGCTCACGTTTTCTTCATCACAAGTTCAACCAAATTCAATTACTTCAAAGGTATTTTAGAAACTATATTATTTTATAGAGTAAATTACACTTTATATCCTTGAAGTTGGCACGTTTTGCACTTTTCGTCCCTCAAGTGAAAAAATTACAATTTTGACCTTAAAATTGGCAGATTTTTTCAATCGTCGTCCCTCGCCAAACGGTGTTAAGTTTTAGCCGTTAAGTCCCACACATGCAAAACATGTGAGGGACTGAAAGTGCAAAATCTACAAGTTTAGGGACGAAAACTGAAATTTACTTTATCTTCTCCGGCTGAGTGGCCGGAAAATTCGCCGGAAAACTTAAAATGCCGATATCTCGCTCGTTTTTTCAAATTAGACCACGAAACCACCACCAAACTTCTCAAAATTAATCTCCGCACGAATCTTAACCAAAAAACTTCCGATTCAACAATTCCCGGAAAACTCAAAATCTCGCCGGAAAGTGTTGTAATAACATCTGCCGATGGAATCCCTTATCATAAAACATGCTTTCGATGCGCCCAATGCAATGAAAAACTCGTGGTATGTATTTTCCTATTATTAATATTTACGAGTTTTAGTTTTGCTCCATTTTTTACTTGCATTATAAACCAAACTGTAAACATGATCTGACATTTTCTGAACAGTACGCGAGAAACACATAAAAGTAGTTTTGTTTGTAATGATAAATAAAACCACCTTTTGACAATTTGAAGATCATATTGGGTTATATATGGGTGATTAGGTTTTTTAGATTAGGAATTTAGGGTATTCATTTTTATCTAAAACTTACACGGGGTTATATCTATTAATTATTTGATCAATTACGTACACAACTTGGTTGGACTCGAAGAAGATCAACTATATTTCAATACAAAGTAGACGAAAAACCAACAATGTATTCAATTTATTTAGTTTATATTTTGCACAATAGCTTTTAGTTGGTCATTTTTGTCTAAAACCATATTTGAAGTCTTGAGTTAAAACCACAAACAATTAGTCCTTCAAAAAAAGTAATAATAATAAATAAATAATTTAGATGAATACCATAATTAAAGATAGTCCTTTTCTTTTCATAGAGGTTTATTAATTATATATATGTTTATGTATTGTATTATATTCTATAAACTCTAAATATATATATATATATATATATATGCATGTGTTAGATGAGTAGCTACTTTCAATTGGATGGATCACTGTAGCTACTTTCTTGGTTTTCCGGCGAGATTTTGAGTTTTCTGAAAAGTGTTGAGTCTGAAATTTTTTGGTTAGGATTCGTGCGGAAATTAATTTTGAGAAGTTTGGTGGTGGTTTCGTGGTCTAGTTCAAAGAAACGAGTGAGATATCGGCATTTTAAGTTTTCTGGCGAATTTTCCGGCCACTCACCTGGAGAAGATAAAGTAAATTTCAGTTTTCGTCCCTGAACTTGTAGATTTTTGCACTTTCAGTCCCTCACGTATTTTGCACGTGTGGGACTTAACGGCTGAAACTTAACACCGTTTGGCGAGGGACGATGATTGAAAAATCTGCCAACTTTAAGGTCAAAATTGTATTTTTTTTCACTTAAGGGACGAAAAGTGCAAAACGTGCCAACTTCAGGGACGAAAAGTGTAATTTACTCTATTTTATATTACTACTAGTACTATAATTATTGTTTTATTTTTACAAAAACACAAAAGCAAATCTTTTATATTGTTATTTTTCTGATTTTGAAACAGCAAATAAGGAGTAAGATTTCAATCCAAATTAGTGGCATTCTCGGCCATTTTGTAAGTCTAATTTGATAATTTAAAGTGTCGTTTCTTTAATCTTTAGATATCATTAAAGAATCTATATTATTGTTAATATTATTAGCTATCAAGAAAACATAATTCAATAAATCATCTATACGCTGGAATTATTATAATATACATGACATATATACATATAATAATTCAAGAATATATGACAACATGTTAATCAATCTCGACATTTCAGTAAGCTATAGACACTTTTTATGATGGTATTACATATATTATTTACTTTCTTTTTAAAACAAGGGGTTATTTATCATGTTTTAAAATGTTTTATCTTTACAATCTTCTTAGTTGGAAATGTCATTTTCATGATCATTAATCATCTTTTGGACTAAAACTTTAATGATTATTTTTATGAGGGCCAAAACTGTATCTTTTCTAAACTGTTGATCTAAAAAGGACTAAAACTGCAAGGTCATCTACACGGAGGGACTGAAACTGTCAACTTCTTACAAATATTATTTGCAGAGCTAAATTAAAGATAATGATAAATCAACCTAATTTGGTGTGCATAAATATATGCTTAATAGTAAGATGATGACATGTGAAAAAATCAGGGGACGAGATTAGGAAAGAGAATTAATGTAATCCATATGTCAAATTCTTAAGGTTTTAGGTTGATTTTTAGGTATATGAGTTAGGTTGATTAATCATTTTCCATTAATTAATATTTGTCATAGGGACTGAAGTTGTAACTACTATAAAAGCTGATATAATTGACCAAAACAGTTCCTGAAACTTACAAAACAATTTAAAAAGGACACAAACTAGATAAATGGCATTTCACTTAATAATTAGTCGTTAAACCTAAGACTTAAGATCGAGTTAATAATGCCTTAGCGTAATAATACTATATCATAGGTCCACGTGTAGGGATGGCAACGGCCCGGGTTTTAGTAATCCCGGACCTGATTAAATTTCCTCGTCCCAAACCCGTCCCCGAACCCGATGAGTCCCCGTTTACTTACTAACCATCGGGTAACGGGTTTCTCCACGGGTAATCGGGGATCCGTTATTATTAATATCTCTTGAAATCCTTCTTTTTGTTTGTTATATAAAGATTTGTACCATATAAATTTGATTCTTATGAAAAAATCACCTTACTGGAATTTTCCATTTCTATAACCTCCATCAATACTGAAACATAAATATCTAATTTCATGATTTTTTCTAGAAAGTATGGAACTTATGTCAACGATTTATTTAAAATAGCAATATTAAAATGAAATGATTGACATCGTTAATGTTGAATTAAAACTAGATATATCATTCCTATTCAAATAATTGGAAATAAACATATTAGTATTTAATCTATAATATAACTAAAAGTGGATGTTGGGGGTACACTTGGCATCCCTAATCCCCTCCTAGATCCTAATACCCCCTCCTTATTAATCATCTAATTTTTTAATATTTATTTATTATTTTAATAATCCTACAAATTTTAGTCTGCAAAATTTATGGGCTTGCTTTTATAAATTTTTTTTTGTACAACTTAACTAGGCTTAATTAGCAAATATAATTCATCATCACGGTGTAAACAAAAATATAAATCCAATCATAATATCATAATAATAATAAAAATAATGATAATCTATAATAATATAACTAAAAGAGGAGGTTGAGGTACACTTGACACTCCTAATCCCCCTCCTAGAGCCTAATCCCCCCTCCTTATTAATCCTTTAATTTTTTAATATTTATTTAAAAAAAAACTCCCAAAAATTATTATTATAATATATATATATATATATATATACAACCTAAGAAAAAGCCTTCACATATTCTCACTAAAAAAAACCTACGACCAAACCAAAAAAAATAGTCGACTACCAAAATGTTTGACCTCGGTAACATGTTTTTAATTTTTAAAAATCATCACTTTCATGAAATTCAATATACTATGAACTTAAATTATTATTATCTTATTAATATTATTATTATTACTATTGTAATTAAAAGTTGAAAAAAATGAGTAAATTGGAATCAATATTTATATGGAGTTAATTTTTATATGTCTCCTTCTTTAGTTTTCGTATTGATTAAATTGTGATATTGGTCATAGGAATTCAATATACCTGAATTCTAATTTTTTAGCTTTTGATTAATATACTTTGAAACTACCCGTCCATTGAACGAGCCTAAGCACTAGTAGTATAACTAAAAGAGGGGGTTGGAGGTACACTTGACACCCCTAACCCCCCTCCTTTAGCCGAATACTCTCTCCTTATTAATAAAAAAAATCTAATAAAAAAATCTTTATTATTATTATTATTATTATTATTATTATTATTATTATTATTATTATCTATGCCAAAAAAAACCTACGCTCGACTACCAAAACGATCGACTAATAAAAAGGTTTTTTATTTATATACTCTGTTCGTATTATTATTATTATTTAACATTAAATTCTTATGTTATTGTTATTATTATCCCTTTAATTTTAGTTTGTTGTCCATTATAGGTTGATTATGACTTCTTCTTCAACAAAAAATAAAATAAAAATAAGACCACATTAGTCATCTTGAAGATTTTAAGCCAACACATGTTAACAATCATTTACGACTCCGTGTTGTGCATGTATGGACTGTTTCGGAGTGGAACAACCCGAAGAAAATCCAAACGTTCGAAATGATCCTTTGTTGATGAATTGATATGTATTTTTCAAATTATATACTCTACACCTTTTGTTTCTCTTTTTATATAACTAAAGTTGAAAAATAAAGGGTAAACTGAAATCAATATTTATATGGAGTTAATTTTCATATGTTTTTCTTTAGTTTTCGTATTGATTAAGCTGTGATATTTGTCATACACTTTTTGTTTCTCTTTTTATTTAAATAAAGTTGAAAAAAAGGGGTAAACCCTTTAGCTAACGTATTTATTAAGTTGTGATATTGCTAATACACTTTTTGTTTCTCAATTATTATAAGATTTATATATCTTGAGATTACCCGTCCAATAGACGGGCCTGAGCACTAATATAATATATGCGGTTCGGGTAAACGGAGTCGGGTTTAGGGTATACAGGGTCGGGTATGCGGGTTTTCATCTAAAACCATACCAGGACCCAAACCCGCATAAAAAAATAAAACTATCCCCATACCCGGCCCTAGACCCGTTTACCAGGAACCAAACCCGGCCCGAAATTCTCGAGTTTCGGATTTTCTCACCGGGTACGGGTTTGTTTGCCATCCCTATCCACGTGTGTGCTAACTCGTGATCCGTTCGTGTGTAACACCCCGAGCTAGACTCGAAATGCACTGAAAAGTTATAGCGTAAGCATGAGATTATCATAGAACATGAACTATATGAAATAAAGGGGATTCGGTGAATCCAACATCAACAACAAGTACATAATACATAATGCAAAGAAAATACGGGCAAATGAATCCTGGATCCATGTAAGTCCAAGCCCAAACTCTAGCACAACATCAATCAACCGACACATCTTGGATTCTCTTGAATACCTGAAAAGTGTACTAAACAAAGTCAACACTAGGTTGGTGAGTTCGTAGGAGCAGATGACAAGGATCTAATGCCAAAGTCATTCACAATATGAACAAAGATAATGAGCATGGAACACACTTACAGTAAGTCCTTAAAAGGCACAAGTACTCAATATAGGTTGGCTCGTAGCGTAACCTGGACCCACATGTATCCATTGCACAGTTTTACCATAGCTAGAACACACATAATGCACAAGAACAAAGAATGTCAACATCAACAAATATCCATCAAGTTCTAAAATGTCAAACATGTTCATCAATGTCCCTCGATTGTTCTCATGTCATCCAATTGTCATCAAGTACGTATAGCACCCGTTTATTGCACATGCACACATTGTCCCTCTATTGTCATCGATATTGTCATCAAGTACATAAGTACCCGTTTAATGTCATCAAGTACCCTAAACCCTATGGAATGTTGAAGGTGTAGTGTGTGTTTTTTCTCTCAAGGGGGGGCGATTTTCTTCCATCCATTTTTGGCCACAATTCTTCAATTTTCAAGCAAAAAACACAAAATCATTACAATCTAAATCCCAATTCATGTTCCTTGTTCAATTTCGATCCTAATCATGCCTAAAAAATCACCATCTAATCGTTCAAAAGCTCCAAAAAATTCTAAAAAAGTAGGGGTGGTGGTCGACGGTTTTCACTCAAAAACCCTAGGCTTCGATTCATCCTCTTCTGCTGTTAATCGTTCGAATTACAACCTCAGATCATCATCTTCTTCAACCTTTGTTGTCGATTCCTTTTAATCAGAAGCAAACGAACCGATTTCATCATTGAAATCGGCCAGATTTAATGTAAACATCAACCAGCCGCCGCCTGCTACCATGCAACCACCGCAAGTCGCCGCCTATGGAAGGGCTGCCGGCCACCATGATGTGGCCATGGCAGCGGGTTCTGATTTGGGAGGGGTTTGCTCGATTCAATCCGATTAGATTCAAGGGATGGGGGAAAAAATGTGGCTGCCACTATTGAAAACCCTAATAGCTATGTTTTTTTGTTTCCACCTCCGATCGCCACCATTGCAGCTCCGGTCAACCACCATGGGGTGGCTGATGGGTCGCCTCAACCCGTCCAACATTCTGGTGGGTCAGGTCGTGGGTCAACAACCGCTGTTGATTCAAATCGGGTCAATGTGCAAACCGAAAACCCTAATTTTCAACATGAAAACCCTAGTTTTTCATTTGAAAACCCGATGCCCCCACCTCCCCCTCCTCTGCATGGTGATTCAAACACACAACCAGTAGATGGGGCTGCCAAGTCGATTCCAAGGGTCTCACTTGATCGTATGAGTAATGTGTTACAAGAACGACTTCAAGTAGACAACAATGATGGTGTTGGTTTGCATGGTGTGCATGACATCTCGATTCCACAAAAGTTGAATGTCAATGCGCCTGTTGAATCTTTTTTGGATTCACTGTCCCTAGCTGCTGAATTGCATAAGGATTCTGATGATGTTGGCCATAAGAATGATGACATTGAAACTAGCAAGGTGGACAAAAATGGAGTTCCAGTCATTTCTGATCAACATTTTGCTCACTCCAGTCCAAAAGGTAACCAAACACCTAACACTTTTGCCAACCTCTTCAAAGAAGCGGCAAATATACATAGGACTGGTAAGCTTCGATTCATTTTTCCTGTTTTTACTGAGATTGGTACTAGACATGCTGTTATTCCTGATGATCTCATTGTGAAATAAAGTGAGCAATGGTTGATGACTTTTGTTGGTAGTTTTGTTGGTGAAAGGCCTGCTTTTCCTTTTGTTCGTTTTCATGCATTTAGATTGTGGAAAAAGTATGGACTTGTTGATGTTGTCTTGAATAACCAGGGTAGATTCTATTTTAAGTTTGATAATGCTGAGGGTATGGAATTTGTGATAAAGAATAGGCCTTGGTTGTTTAATGATATTCCTGTTTTGTTAAAGAAATGGGAAGTCGGGATTGAGAATGATAAGATTAGACCTACTTATATTCACATGTGGGTTAATATATATGATTTGGATGCTACTATGTGGGATTATGACATTCTTAGCCACATCACTAGTGTTATTGTGGTCCCCGTTGCTTTGGATAGATTTACTGAGGAAATGATTGAGAAAAAGTCAGGCAGGGCTCTTTTTGCTAGGGTGTTGATTAAAGTTAGTGCAGATCATGACATTCCAGTTTTTGTTGAGGCACTGGTGTTGGGTAAAATGCAAAAATTCAGGTTACAGTATCTCTGAAAGCCGGATAGATGTTCTCCTTATGCTATTTTTGGGCACAAGTTTCTTGATTGTGTTGACAGGCCAAAGTCTGCTGAAGAAATGGAAGCTGGGGCACCCATAAATGCATCAGCAACTGAAGCAGGCCCATCTGGTACTAAGACACATGATCCACAGGTCTCACAGGATGAGCAGGGCTTTCAGAAGCCCAAGAAGAGAAGAAGAAGGGACAAAAAAGCCCAAGTTGCAGCGGGTATCCAAATTCTTAAGCCCAGGGTACGATATGTACCTAAGGTTCCACAGCAGCCTGCTAACTCAAAAGGCAAGGCACCGATTACCACCCCAGACACTTCAGATTCTACAGATTCATTTCAGCCAGTCAGGGTCACACCAGATACACACTCGAGGTACACGTGCTGCATCCCAGCAGGATATGTCATCTACTTCAGCACCAGGTATCACCACAGGTAACCCATATGATGCTTTATGTGGGTTGAACACTGATGATGTCAGCATCCCTTCAGCTCCTAGTACTCAACAGGACCCAACATATACAGATCCAGAATAAGATGAGGATGTAGAGTCAGATACAGGAGAGACTGCACAACTCATGAAGTTAGATGTATAAACTAGCATTGTTATGTATTCTTATGATTTAGATTGCTAGTTGTAGATTCATGTGATAGATACATTTGTTTGATATATTTTGAGTGTTTCTAGGCCTGTCTGGACACTCTATTGGTTCATTTCCAGCATCACGGGCCTCTTTTATTTACTAAAAGGAGGCCCGTGAGGGCTTTTACTTTGTATTTCCTTATTTTAATAATATTTTCCATAGGGCGCAAGTCCTTTTATCCAAAAAAAAGTACGTAAGTACCCGTTTAATGTCATCATGTCCATCATGTCCATCAACTCAACCATGCACAATGCGCATACATTTCATACGACTTTACATTTAAGGAATCTTAGATGTTTGTATATAGGGTCACCCACAACCTTCCCACCACATCCACAACTCATTAAATGTATCATCGTCTTCGATGTATGTACAACTATCCTAATCATAAATAAATCAATCATACTCAAACAATCCATAATCAATCAATGTCCATCAATGACCTTCACATATGTATTCACATAACTACGCAAGGTATTTAGAATACACATAGTAAACAAGAACAAGTAATAATGATATCGATAAGTATCTAACAAGTTCTATAATGCCAAACACGACTATCATTGTCCCTCAATTTCACTCAATTGCACGTAATGTACCTTATTGTACCCAATTGCACGTAATGTACTTTATTGTACTCAATTGCACGTAATGTACTTCATCGTACTCAATTGCACCATGACCACCAATGTTTACCCAGAAATAAACACCATGTGTATATACTTCGTACGATACTACTTTTGAAAGGCCTTTGATGCTTATGTATAGGGTCACCCGCAGCCTTCCCACCACATCTCCAACCTTTCGAAGGTATTATCGTCTTCCATATATACACCACTAACCTAAAAGTCAACCAAACATGTATATACAAAAATCATATAACAACCACGTATTTACATGTTAACAGTCCCATCAATCAAACAATGTCATCACTCAAGACACTCAACATATGCACAATCAAGTCATGTCATAATCAAGGAAATCAAAGGTATGCTCAATTGAACTATGTCATCAATCAAGGCAACACATAATTGTACAAACAACAAGTTAACACACTAAGGTTGTACACTTTTCAGCCCGAATCTCAAACGAGTAGGGAGCTACGAACTCACCTGTGACGAGCAATAACAAGTTAAGATCAAGCTATGAATGTCCAACGGTCGTCAAATGTCCACAACCGAAACTTCAACAACGATCACAACCTACTTTACAACATCACAAATGCATTCCAACAATAAGGTCGAACTTTCTATACTATGTCATAATCCCAAAAGGTACTTTAGAAGTGATTTCAAGAACGTTTAAACAATGATTGAAAAGTTTTGGTTAAATGCGGTCACTTAGCACCAAAATTCGAGATGGAAATCAAAATGTTTAAATTCGTGTTTTAACAAGTTATATGACCTTTATTTGATGATATAAGACTTCCCTAAAAGTTACAAGTTGATTGAATGTAACACGAAACGGGAACCGAAAAAGTAGCCGAAGAGGGCAGTGGAGCATGGCTCTTGTGCAGAGCAAAGGTCGTGCTCAGCCTCTCAGAGGCCGTGTTAAGCCTCTCAGAGGCCGTGCTCTCCAGACGGGCATAAACCCCATTTTTCAACCCAAAACTTAATTCTTGACCTTGTAATCGATTAAGGAAGTTCCAAGACACACTTTGAACATAACCAACCATGTTTCATCATAACCCACTTCATAATTTCGTCTCAAAACATCAAATCCATCAAAATCAATCCAAAACCCTAATTTCGAATTAAACGACTTTTGACCCGATTTGACTCAAGGGTTCTTAAGTTTAACTAGAAACAAGTTTACAATCATAAAATAATCGATTTGGGAAGAACTTGACTTACCAAAATCACCACAACTATTCGAACCCGAAAATTGACTCGAATGGAGGATTCTTGCACTTTTTGATGATCCAAATCTTGATATGATGCAAAGGAGATGTAATAGATGATGTTTCTAGCACTAATCCAATTTGAAACCATAATCTTGGTGTAAGAATCTTAGAGAGAGAGAGAGAGAGAGAGAGAGACATTTGTGTGTGTGTGTTTTGTTCTTGTAAGAAGAAAGGAAGGAAGAAAAGATAAGGGAAGGAATGAATGGATAGGTGGAAAAATAAGGAAGTTAGTTGGGTGATGGGTCATGGGTTTGACCCATGGAGGATCCATTTCATGTTGTTAACTAGAATTAATGTCATCTACTACCGTAAAACCAATTAGATATAAATGTCATCTCAAGGTTTAGGTTCGATTAGCACCAACGATGATATCGACTAGCACATAAGTCCTAAATTAATCGATAAATTGATCTATTTGGACACAGTGCACTTACATGAACTCCAAATTGCACTTGAACTATAGTGGCCAACTCAATAATTATTCAAATGGTACGAGTGGTCAAACGGTCAAAGTCACAGCTGTTACATCGTGTATTTGTTCGTGACTTGTTACGAATTCTTGTAGGTCGATTTTCTCCTGTAACAGGTGAGTTACATCCCCTTTTCTGTTTTAATTATTTCTAAATGCGGGGTGAAAGGTATGAAACTAAAATGCTTCCCAACATAAATGCAACTCATCTATCAGAACTTATACTTGTATCTGTATTTAGCTTATACATGCATTTATATTCACATTGAGATGCTCGATTGTTGTTGCTATTGAACTGTACATGTTAATAACTTAGAACACTATTTCCTATCTAGGAAATCCTGAAAGACGGTCATTTTGCTATTAACTCATTGGAGCCTAGGGTATTTATGAATAACGCTATTTAGGGCAGGCCAACCCTCACTTGCAAGTTGGCACGTGCATAATATCCGACCTAACCATTGTACTGATCATACATGGGACTTGTTGTGGAACGGCTAAGGCTTAGAAACTTGAGTACCTCTTTCAAAGTATTAATTAACATGTGAAATCTGTACACTTGTTTAACTGCTTTACATTGATGTCACGATTTAGATATCTGTATTGCACTCTTATAATAACTGTTACTTCATCATATATGCATAGCTTTACATTGATGTCTTAAATGGATATCTGTACTGTACATTACCGCTACCGTGGTAGTTGTAAATGTACCTGTAGCTATACATTTCATATCGGTTATGGTAACTAATTATAACTAGGCTTAGTAACTAAAGAACTCAACAACAAAATTAGTAATGCCAACGTTTGATACGTAAAAACCTGTAACTCACTCAACTACTTTTGTAGCTAACACTTATACTCATACTTTTCAGGTGATTAGCAGTAGACAATGTTTCCAAGTTTCTCTAGTTTTCGGAGCTTCGAGTCTTTTACATCTTTTGAATTTGTATAGTACTATAGTTACTTTGGACGACTTTGTGACTAGATTGATCTTGCATGGTCTCACTTTTGTACCTAGAGAATGTAATCATATTAGCCTTATCAAATGCTATGGTGTGTTATGATCTTGACTGTTGAGCATGTACTGTATTACTTTGCGCATCTCGTGTATTCCGCTTTAGCAGGGTGTGACATCTTTACTCTCATACACACACGCATACCGAAAATTTCACATCTATGATTGTATGTGAATAAATATTTTCGGGTGAACCGTCAGAAATGATTACATGTCTTCAAAGATCACAATTATCCGATTGTTTTCGGTTCACGGTGGCCCCATTAGGAAGATCAACCATCACCAGTCACCCTATCACCCTTTATAACTTAATACCCGACCAATTATGTTGAACATATTTGTGTCCAACTTTTTAACCTTTTTCTAATTTTAATTTGATTAAAACCAACATTAAATTATATTAAACATCTCAATCATCAAATATCAAATATTTTGGTTATATTTCCCGTAGCAATCAAAGTAAATTGGAGGAAAGTGAAAAATATACATGGTTGAAATTTGTGTCCAACTTTTTAACCTTTTTCTTATTTTAACTTGATTAAAACCAACATTAAATTATATTAAACATCTCAATTATCAAATATAAAATATTTTGGTTATATTTCCCGTAGCAATCAAAGTAAATTGAATTGCTTTTTTGAAACGAGAAACATGAGATAGATTTTAGATAACATATATTTTAGAGGTAAAACCCCTAAAGAACAGGAGTCCACGGGTAGCACCCTCGATAGCGGGATCCAAGGGCGGAAGCAGGTCCAAGTGGCAGAGCTAAACCTATTGGAAATTTATTATTTCCTAGAAAATGTGATATAGTGAATTATTCGAAAAATTAAAATATGAACTTTTACTTGTTACGTGATCTCCTGAACATTGGTCATAATCTCTTTTTTAGGTTCTTTAATCTCAAGCACACTCATATCGAAAATTTCACATTTATAATTTTACCTGATTAAATATTTTTGGGTGAACCATCAAATTTATACAAAATGAAAATGATTACACGCCTTTCATGATCACAATTATCCGATTGTTTTCGGTCCACGTTGGCCCCGTTAGAAAGATCATCCATCACCAATCACCCTTTATGACTTAATACCCCGTCCAATTACGTTTTATTAATATCCCTTAAGAGCGGAACCTCTTTTAAAATTAATCATAGTTTTCAGCAATGGTGGTGGTGCTGAAATATACGTGGTTGAAATTTGTGTCTAACTTTTTAACTTTTTCTAGTTTTCATTTGATTAAAACCTCCATTAAATTATATTAAACATCTCAGTTTTCAAATATAGCAATCAAAGTAAATCGGAGCAGGTTTTCCAACATTATTCGGTGGGTCCTCAATGAAATTGAATTGCTTTTTTGAAACGAGAAACATGAGATAGATTTTAGATAACATATATAAACATTTAATTACTCCAAATGATAATGTTTCTTATGAAATGATGAAATGGGAAGCCATGAGTCACAGCACGAGTCATCAAGAGTCAAAGAACAAGATGTAGTCTGCTACACCACCTAATACATCTCAATCAATATATTATCGTATATAAATTGGATCAAGTTTAATAATTGATCCAGAAGGTCCTCAATAATATTGTTATTGCTTTTTTGAACGAGAATCATGACATAAATTAGTGACATATAAACACTAGCTTGCTACACATGATAGTGTTTTTTAGTGTCTGTCTCCATAAGCAATTATGAAATGAAGTGGGAAGCATCTTGCATTATGAATAGAATAATGTTAACACTACAAATAATGTTGCATTTGTTCACATTTAACTATAAGTGTGAACAAATTAAAAATTTGTCATGCTTTTAAATGTGTAAAAATATATAGAATTAAAAATGTATAAAAATTTCTCCACACTAAAAAGTGTGTAGAATTAAAAGTTCACACTTTTTAGTGTAGACTTTCATAATTATTTTGTAACACCTCATTTGTTCACACTACCTTTTTAATTCTACACACTTTTTAGTGTGAAGAAATTTCTACACACCTTTAGTTATACATAGTTTTACATAAATAAGAGCGTGATAAAATTTTTTAATTTGTTCACACTAACTAAAAGTGTAGATAAATGCAACATTATTTGTAGTGTAAGTTTGTTATCTTTTCAATAAAGTCCATTTCTCTTTTGTTCTTATATCTAGTCAAGACCTATAAGGTTAAGTTTCATCATAATATATCATCACAGTATCTATTATTATTAGTAGAAAGAAAGATGGCATTGCAAAATGATGAGCAATATTGTAGAGATTTGCTTCATTCTCAAGCTCACATATGGAGCCACATCTTCAGCTTTATAAAGCCCATGTCACTCAAATGTGCCATTCAGTTACAAATACCGGATATTATCAATGACCATGGTGCACCAATGTTGCTTTCCGAGTTAGTAGACGCGCTTTCTATTAACAAAGAGAGAGCCCCTTTTGTGCATAGACTTATGCGTATCCTTGTCCACTTAGGTTTCTTTGTCAAACAAAACATAGGCAAAACTCGAAATGATGAAGAGGGATACAATGAGGAAAGTGAAGGCTATTTGCTAGCTCCTGCTTCTCGGTATCTTCTAAAGGGGGAGCCGTTGAGCTTGAGACCCTTTTTGCTAGCCATGTTGGATCCAATACTAGTGGATCCATGGCAAGACATGAGCAAATGGTTCAAAAATGACGATCTCAACCCTTGTAATTGTTGATGTTGGTAGTGGTACTGGGACCGTTGTCAAAGCCTTTGTTGAAGCTTTCCCAAATATTAGTTGCATTGGTTTTGATCTTCCTCATGTTATTAAGGGTTTGGTAGGAAGTAAGAATTTGAGTTATGTTAGTGGAGACATGTTTCAAGCCATTCCTAAAGCTGATGCAGTTTTGTTAAAGGTATTTTCAGAGCTTCCTTGTTAATTACGTACTAACACACTAAACTGCACTATAAGCCACACTATCAATGATAACCACTAAAATAGTAGTACTCCATCCGTCCTACTAAAAGTGTCATGTTTTAAATTTTTAAAGCCTAACATTTGCAACTTTGTCTTTAAATAATTTTATTTGTGTTAAATAATACTAGATGAAAGTTATATGAATTGATTGTGTTTTAGACGTGTTTTTTAAAGGTGTAACTTTTATCAAGTTTTAGATAACACAAAAAATATACTTAAGATCAAAGTTTATAAATAAAGACTTTGAATATTCAAAGTAATACACTTTTAATGGGATGGAGAGAGTATGAAAAAATAAATGTGTGTATTGTAC
The DNA here is from genome assembly GCF_010389155.1 of Erigeron canadensis. Taxonomy (NCBI): domain Eukaryota; kingdom Viridiplantae; phylum Streptophyta; class Magnoliopsida; order Asterales; family Asteraceae; genus Erigeron; species Erigeron canadensis. The sequence continues at coordinate 33,303,949 of NC_057767.1, forward strand.
GTACGCTGTAATATTTTGTGGTGTAGAACTATAGACAAGGTTGGGGAACTTGTGACTTGGGATCGGATCGGCGGGGGGGAGTCACGAGTTTAAAAAACTCGGATAAAAATCAGGGAGAACCCGCATCGAGTTTTTATATATAAAATTTATAGCTTTTGAAATTATATGGAATAAACCTCAAACTTAAAATATAATTTTTTAGAAACTTTAATATAATATTTCAAAGTTCAAACTTCATTCATTAAAAACATAAATTTAAACCAATTTAAGATTTTTTTAAAAAAAAGAATCCTTTTGACCAAAGTTGACCCGAGTTTTGACCCGATCCGACCAATTTTTGACCGATTCGGGCGAGTTTGACCGAGTTCGTTGACCAAGTTTTCAACCGATTCTAGCCAACTCGACCCGTTTAACCCTGATTCCGATTCAGATTCTGAGTTCTCGGTTGAGTCATCCGAGTTTTACAACACTGACTATAGATAATATCACCTCTCATTTTAAGATATTGATCATTCTTTTGGACATCCTATTTCAATTTAATTGAACACTGAATTGTTGATAATCAATACTTCCTTTTCATTTTGTTTAGTGACCGAAGTTGTATGTAAAATTATTTAATTATATTAGGAGGTGATGAACCCACATAAGCTTTAATCTATCCACAAACAATTTGCTTCATCATATAGTTGTACATGTATAATACAACTATGTGATGCAAGTTGTGGATGGAAAAACTTATGTGAGTTTATCACTACTTTTCAATATTAAATTACGTTTTCTTTTACAACAAACAGTGGATATTACATGATTGGAATGACCAAGAGTGCATAAAGATATTAAAGCAATGCAAAAGCGCGATTCCAAGCAGGGTAAACGGAGGAAAATTAATCATCATAGATATGGTGGTAAAGGATAACCAGCAAGACAACCAATCCCTCGAGACTCAACTTTTCTTAGATATTGTTATGATGACTATGACAACAGGAAGAGAGAGGACCGAAAAGGAGTGGGCACAACTCTTCCTTGATACTAGTTTTACCGAGTACAAAATATATCCGGTTTTGGGGTTGAGATCTCTCATTGAAGTTTATCCCTAGTTAATTTGCATTGCTTTCTATTTAACATGTGTCCCAATCAAGCTACCAAGATTTGCAATTTGGGCTTTCATCCTAGTGTTATGGGCCGTTAACCAAATACCTGTGAGTGCTAGTTATAACTCTTGGATAATTTCTAAATAAATGTGAAATCTATATGGATGTTCCTATAATTTGCTTCTTTAGAAAAAGAAAAATGTTCTACCTCATTCTCTATTTGTATCAAAGTTTCCTTCTTGAATATTTAGCATGTATTGTAACATAATTAGTGTTTGCATTTCTCATATTGACATTGTTTATTTATTTGAATAGTTTTATTTATGCTAAAAAAGTAACCGGCTATAAACAAATCTAGTTTTTGAGGGAACTTTTAATGTAGCAATGCTATAGAAGAGCAATAGGATGATTATAACCACGGTTGTAAATGAGCCAGGTTATTTGTGAGCTATTCAAGCTCAACTAAAGCCTAGTTAGAGTCTAAAAGCCTGCTTAGCATACGAGCTCGAGCTCAAACTTTGAACTATTTAAAAATCATGTTATTAAATACTCATAATCAAATAAACATAAACACAAATAAGCATATTGTCACAAATAATCATTTACTGTTTACAACTTGAAATGGAAATAAAGTAAAAATACAACCCAATAAAAAAAAAACATGTATGGATGATATGAATGGTAGCGATTTATCTTCAATCTCCAACCCCCATAAAATTGCACCCAGTGAGGAAATCTCCAAGTATTGGCCGAAGGAATATATGAATTGGTTTTGGATATATGATGGAAATTAAAAAACGCGAGAACTTAACCATTATATATCATACATTCTTTTTCTGGTTCTTTCTCTTTAATAACATAATGAAAATTCATCCACATTATTCAAAATATTTTATCTTACAAACCGTACATTGTTACATGAAAAAAGTATGACTAGTCTTAACATTTCGTCCTCTTTCATTAGAGTTGCAACTCGATATACTTTTGACAATATTTTAAATTTTTTTTTTTTTTTTTACTATAACATAACCTTCACACTTACACATGTGTTGGTTAAACAAAAATTGGCTTGTTGTTTGTAGAAACAATCTTTTTCCAAATGGTTTTTCGTTTTACAGATACCACATGAAAGGTAGTTTTTTCTTCTCAGATCAAACCTGGTTCTAGTTTCTTTTCGTCCCTTATATTTTTCTTTAAAAATTCTTTTATCCTCAATACTAGATTTTTTTTCTTTTTTATTCACACTTTTAACCATTTTCATATACGGGTCTCACCACGTACTGTAATTATATATATTAAATCATTTTAAGCTACTTTGGGCTTAAGATAGAAAAAGAACAAGAGGATAAGCTTCAATCCAAGCATCCATCCATGCATTTGCTTTAAACAATTAGTATATGTTTATGCTTATTTAAATTGTGATTTAATTGGTTGTTCAAATCCTATCTATGGCCCAATTCTTTAATCCTTCATTCATTATAAAAAGATTTGATCGAATATTTGTTGTATGCTGACATCATGGCTTGATATTTCAGCTTTGTCCATTGAACCACGTGTGTTTGGTTGGATTTTGATTAGCCTGTAATTCATTGTTATCGTTAAACAACTTTAGTGGGTGTTTGGTAAGAGAAAAGAATTAATCACACTGCAATAAAAAAATTGAAGATGGTAGAAAAAAAAAAAGAATTATTATTTCAATCATTTTCCATTCATTAGCTAGTCTTACCAAACAAAGGGAGTATTTTTAATTCTCTTTCTTTCCTTCTCATAGTATATTCTAGATAATCATTGATTTGAGACATGAGACTAGTCTAAATAACCAGGTTGTAGGTTTTTCGTATCTTGTACCCAAATGCGTGCAATTGCATGTAGAAGATCTTTAGCGTTACTAAGTGATATGATATATATTGTGACATAAATCATGTTTGACAAAGCCAGGCATATATATGATGTTGACGAAATCTGTGTATTAGGATACTTGTGCACATATGTTACTAGATCTAATACTATTAGTCAATAAATTTGGTTAAATAGAGGAGGAATAATTGTAAAAGTAAATTGGTGACGAATTAAAACCCATAAGTTTGTTGGATATTTTAATGTGATTGGAATAATTTGTTTCACAAATTTTGGCATAATAATAACAATATAAGTTTGGAGGTATGTAATACACGCTTACTTGAATCTATTATAATTTTAGAGGTTAATTAATTAGCCCCTAAGGGACAAGCTAGGCTCCAAGGGTAACGCCCCTAATAACGGGTTCCAAGGGGCGAAAGCCCCCAACAAGGTCCAAGGGGCAGAGCCGAATCTATTGAATCTTTTTTATTTTCAGTTAATTGTTATGTAAAGAATAAATTCAAAAAATTACTTAAAAGTGAATTTTGACTATTTAGAAAACCTGAAATTAACCGCCAAAGGCAGTTTCCAAAGTTCTAAACACATATATGATTTCCCTCCCATTGGTCATAATCTCTTTTTCTAGTTCAAATCTATAAATTGAATATTTTTGGGTGAATAGTCTACTCAATTTGAAATGATCACAAGACTTAATTTAAAGATTAGAATTATCCAATTGTCTTCGGTCCATGGCCCTCCGGTAGGAAGATCACTTATTATGACCTATCACATTTTTGACTTATTACCCCGACCAGTTACGTGTTAATAATACCCTTAAAGGTGGAAACTGTTTTGAATCATAGTTTCCGACAATGGTAGTGGTGTTGATGGAAGCCGTAGATGCATGGTGGCGGGAGAAGAAGGGGGGGGGGGATGGGAAAGGGAGGGCGGTAGAGTAGAAAATACATATGGTTGAAATTTGTGTCTTACTTTTTAAACTTTTTATAGTTTTCATTTGATTAAAACCCGCATTTATGATGCACGGAGACGCTTGATTGGTCAGGGTACCCGTCCCGGGGGACGTTTGAGGGACGGGGACGGCTAGGATTCGGCATGGGGACGTTTCAGATTTGGGGGACGGCTGGGGAAGGGTTATGGGGACGTTTCGGGGGAATTTGGGGACGTTTCCTAGCCCATTTAAGGTTCAGTGTTTGTATACCCTTTAAATTAGAACCGGCCCATACAAAAATATAACCGACATGTGGATTTGGACGTATATATGTATATAGACAGCTTAAAAATCTCAATTAATATCATACACATCGAGTTTTTAGAACATGTAGTATGGTTTGAGTTTACACTTTACATCAATATCTATCTATTTTGAGTTTTCTTTAATATATTTTTTATTTTTTATATATTTTATTGTCGTATCCTTGCTGTCCCCGAATCTTTTTTTTTTTTTTTTTGCCGTTTCCCGTACCCGTATTGTCCCCGTACCCCTTCGCCGTACCCGTCTCGGTGCAACCTAGACCCGCATCTAGATAATTATAGTAAACATCTCAATCATCAAATATCAAATATTTTGGTATTATTTCCAAAAGCAATCAATGTAAATCGGAGCAGGTTTTCCAACATGATTTGGAGGGTCCTCAATAAAATTGATATGCTTTTTTGAAACAAGAAACACGAGATAGATTTAGATAGCATATATATATATATATATATATATATATATATAAATTTAATCACTCCAAATGATAATATTTTTAATGAAATGATGAAATGGGAAGCCATCTCTTTATTGTTCTTATATATAGTCATGACCTATAAGGTTAAGTTTCACCAAATTGTATAAGATATTACATTAAAATATTATTAGAAAGAAAGATGGCATTGCAAAATGATGAGCAATATTGTAGAGATTTGCTTCATTCTCAAGCTCACATATGGAGCCACATCTTCAGCTTTATAAAGCCCATGTCACTCAAATGTGCCATTCAGTTACAAATACCGGATATTATCAATGACCATGGTGCACCAATGTTGCTTTCCGAGTTAGTAGACGCGCTTTCTATTAACAAAGAGAGAGCCCCTTTTGTGCATAGACTTATGCGTATCCTTGTCCACTTAGGTTTCTTTGTCAAACAAAACATAGGCAAAACTCGAAATGATGAAGAGGGATACAATGAGGAAAGTGAAGGCTATTTGCTAGCTCCTGCTTCTCGGTATCTTCTAAAGGGGGAGCCGTTGAGCTTGAGACCCTTTTTGCTAGCCATGTTGGATCCAATACTAGTGGATCCATGGCAAGACATGAGCAAATGGTTCAAAAATGACGATCTCAACCCTTGTCACACAACTCACGGGAGGACGCTTTGGGAACTTGCAGGCCATGAGCCGGCCGGTCTCAACCATTTCTTTAATGAAGCAATGGCCAGTGATTCAAGGCTTGTTACAACTATCATTCTTAAACATTGCACAAGTGTTTTTAAAGGGTTAAATTCAATTGTTGATGTTGGTAGTGGTACTGGGACCGTTGTCAAAGCCTTTGTTGAAGCTTTCCCAAATATTAGTTGCATTGGTTTTGATCTTCCTCATGTTATTAAGGGTTTGGTAGGAAGTAAGAATTTGAGTTATGTTAGTGGAGACATGTTTCAAGCCATTCCCAAAGCCGATGCAGTTTTGCTAAAGGTATTTATCTAAAGCTTCCTTGCTAGTAACTAACACATTAAACTCTTTTTGCACTATAAGCCAGACTGTTAACAATAAACTCAAAAATATTAAAAAAATGTGTATTGTAATATTATGTGGTATAGAAATATCACCTTCTCCTTTAGCTAGCAATCATGCATGCTTCACATGAGTGTCTCTATATTAAAAACTAAAAAGTAGAACCTATATATAATATGGTAACAATCTAAAGTACATGATCAAATTTCTATGTACATGCATTCCATATTAAGTTATGTTTTCTTTTACAACATGACAGTGGATATTACATGATTGGAGTGACCAAGAGTGCATAAAGATATTGAAGCAATGCAGAGAGGCGATTTCAAGCAAGGAAAATGGAGGAAAACTAATCATCATAGATATGGTGGTAAAGGATAACCCGGAGGACAACCAATCCTTCGAGAATCAACTTTTCTTTGATATGCTTATGATGACTGTTGTAACGGGAAAAGAAAGGACCGAAAAGGAGTGGGCACAACTCTTCCTTGATGCTAGTTTTAGCCATTATAAAATATTTCCGGTTTTGGGGTCAAGATCTCTTATTGAAGTTTATCCCTAGCTAATTAAGTTGCATTGGTTTCTATGTGAAACATTCATTTGAAAACAAAATTTTATGTGAAAATTAAAAAATTGGTTAAAACACACAGTGATCTGAATGTAACACAATGTCTTTCTATTGTGTTTTCTAAAAAAACAATGTCACAATGTGTTTTTATTGTGTTTTTGATAGCACGTGAAAATCAAAAAATTGTTCAAACACACTATTATATGAACCAAACACACTATTATATGAACTTAACACAATGTGTTTTTAGAAAACACATTGTGTTAAATGTTTTGACCAGTTTTCGAGTTTTCACGAAAATTTTAGTTTTCAAATGATCACAACCTTGCTTTCTTTATAACATTTGTGCCGATATATATATATATATATATATGAAGTTACCAAAGATATAAAATATGTGTGCACGTACTATAGCTTACGCATGGACCGCGCGGTCCGTGATAGTACTTCATTCTAAATGTGGAATTTGTGTGGATTTATGTATATGTTCGTGTAAAATTGCTTCTCTAAAAACAAAGTGTTGTTTTTGCTTATTGTTAGTTTGTATCATCGTTTTACTCATTATATAAATCATGTATTGTAACAAAATAGCTGCAAAAATGTGAACTATAATAAGTGAATAATTGATATATTTGTTGTACGTAGTGTTAGCACATATAAGCATATTTCACATTGAAATTTATTTATTTATTTGAATAGTTATTTTTATGCTGAAAAAGTAACGATGAACAAATCTAGTGTTTGATGGAATTTTTAAAATGTGGCCCGTTAACCTTGTAGTGATGCTATATGATATAGGACAATAACAATAGGAGATGATAACAAGCTAATTAACTACCCACGACAACGGCTAAGTTACTTACTTTGTGCTTGAACTCAAGGCAATCCTATCTCTTAAACTACACATAGTTTCATTGACTACAGTAGCCATTTGTTTATGGAAAAATTGGACAAGAGATCGAGGAACAAGTTAACGGGCTGATGATATATTCATGGCCAAGGTAATTAAAAAAAATGTGGTAGCACCAAAGAAACCAATATCCCTATTTACAAAATATTGTGTAAAGGTGTCGTCAGAGTTGCGTCATCTATGTAATCCTACACGTGTATCAAGTGGCAAATCCAAAAATTTGAGTGAGTAAGTGTTACCCTAACGATCATATAACAGTATAATACGAGAAGTTGCCAAATTAGTATCTAAATAGCTGCATTGGAAGTTAGAAAAATTCAGTGGGGGATTTTAGTTTATTTATTATGGTGCCTAAAAATATCATTGATCGAGGTCAACAGGCCTCAATCAAACTAACTACAAGAAAAACAGGATTTGACAACTGCTATCTTTCATTCAATTTAAACTCGCTTTTGAAAGAACAAAAATAATGGAGTCTTGTCAACAAGCTTATGTTATATCGACAGACTAAGAGACTATCTATATAAAAACACATGTTAAAAAAAAAAACACAATTTTTTTACTTATTTACCCACACATGAGACAAATTAAAACTTACGAGTTACAACTTTTATAGTTATCTGGGCTTGATTTGGGTTGAGACCTGATAAAATATAAAACTATATGGGTCATTTTAAGCAAATCCAAGATAGAAGATAAGGAGAAGAAGAGTGGGCTTCGATGCAAGCATCCATCCATCCATTTTCTCTAAATAAAAATATGTGCTACTCGTATTTTTGATGTGATTTGGTTGTTCAAAGTTCAAACCCAAACTATGGGCCAATTCTTAAACCGTTCATTATAAGAAGATTTGATATCCTGTTGACTATTGTCCATTATGGGTTGTATTTATGACCCTTTTCCCATTGACACACTGATAATTCATTGATATCATTAAACACTATTATTTTTTATTTTTTTTGGTAACAGGAATTTATCCTGAAAAGACTTAAACAACTTTAGGTTTTAATCATAATCACCAGATTAAAGCTTTTCATAACTTAATTACACCTGAATGTGCGCAATTGCATGTAGAATTGAAGATATCTTTAGGGTGAGTAATTGATATGATATTGTGACATACGTCATATAGCCAGACGTGACAAACTGTGTATTATTGTATTAGGATGCTCGTGCTTATATTAGACCACAAATAGATACTCATTTTTGAACGACCAAGTAGCAAAACTACCCCCAAGTGAGTATAAAGAAGAGTAATGATATTTGTACCACAAAAAAAGGTGATAGATCTATCACAACATACAATAAATTATGCATACCGTACAACTATTCAATACATTATGATGTTAAATGTACTAAAAGTTATGGTGACTAAAGTCACCGATTAACTGGCCACATCCAGCACACATAACCCTTAGGCCCTATTTATTCCAGATCAAGGGAAAACCCAATATGTATTAGGTTGTACGGTAAAACCTGTTTGCCTCAATGTTCATACCTTAGGCCCGTGCTTGTAGGGGAGTCCTCCCTCCGTCCTCCATCTCCATCTCCATAGGCAACGAGCGTCCATTTTGCTGCGTCCCTCGATCCAGTCCTCACGAGGACTATTGAAGACGCGTGTGGTGGGACCAAAGCAACAGATAGTTTGTTAATTCAAAGGTTTTTTTTTTCCATTTCAAACGGCTATTTTTTTTCCCTATTTAACCACATCAACATATTCTCATTTTAACATACAACATTTTATCACATACCATTTCATTCATCAAACACCACCAAAATCATGTCTAATTCATCATCAAGTGGCGATTTCAAATTTCTAAACTCCACCGTTACGCAAATAAACACCCTATTTAATCCGGAGATCACATGCGCCATTTTTGATGTTTGTAACGAAGATGAAGCAAACGATGTCGAGTCAAGTTCACGTGTACCTCGAACCAGAAGGGTTTTATCACGAGATCATGCCGGAGCCGCGATGCGTTTATGGAATGATTACTTTTCTAATGCACCAACTTTCCTGGCCGATTATTTTCGAAAAAGATTTCGAATGCGCAAGCATATGTTTCTTCGTATATGCCAAGATATACACAACTTTAGCGCCATCGAACCCCTACCCAAACATTTTCTGTTTTTCCAAAAAAGTCAAACCGATTGTACTGGTAGGGCCGGTTTCAACATTTTCCAAAAATGTACTTCTGCCATACGTCAATTGGCGTATGCTTCTAATGCCGACCAATTAGATGAGTAATTACATATGGGTCGTGCGACTTCAACTGAATGTTTATATAACTTTTGCAAGTGTGTTTATTATTTATATAACACTGAGTACTTGAGAAGGCCGACAACTGAAGATGTTCAACGTCTGGTAAGTAAGCATGAACAGATTCATGGTTTTTCTGGTATGCTTGTTAGTATTGATTGTATGCATTGGGATTGGAGAAACTGTCTGGTGGCTTGGCAAGGGCAGTACACACGAGGCGACAAAGGACATCCAACGATCATGCTCGAAGCTGTAGCTTCGTATGATTTGTGGATTTGACATGCTTACTTTGGCCCTGTAGGTTCGAACAACGACATCAACGTCTTTAATGAATCAGATTTGTTCGATGATCTACTCCAAGATAGGGCCCCCGAAAGGCAATATACTATTAATGGCAAATAGTTTACAAAGAGATATTATCTAGCTGACGGTATTATCCTGAATGGGCCACACTAATCAAGTCTTTTAAATGCCCGATGGACGCAAAGACTACAAAGTTCAAGCGCTACAAGAGGCTGCAAGAAAGGATGTCAAACAAGCTTTCGGGGTGCTTCAAGGTCAATGGGCAATCCTTAAACAAGATGCCCGCCCGTATTCGGTGAACAAGATAAAACGTATGATGTATGCTTGTGTCATTCTACACAACATGATTGTTCAAGACAACGGTAACGCAATTTCCGACCTTGAGGAGGATTACTTGTCCGATCCAACTAATATGCGAAGACGTACGTGGGATGAAAAGGTAGCAACGCAAATGCGAGTCGTCGGAGAGATACGTGATAGAAGGACGCACCATCGACTTCGCAATGCCCTAGTGGAGCATGTTTGGCACATTCCGGAAAGTTACCGTCAACGTTGATTTTTTTTTATTATGTGTACTTTCATAATTTTTATTTTCTATTATTAGGATCGTAACTCTTTTTAATAAGTGTTGTAATGTTAGTTTAATAAGTGTTGTAATGTTTTATTTAATAATAAAAGCATTTATTTGAATGGTGTTTTGTTTATTAAAAAAATATAAAAAATTTGATGATGTGACGAAAAAGTCCAGAAGAAGCTTATCTTATAGGCAGAGAGAGTTATGGGGAGAGTCCTGAAGAAAGTCCTGCTAACGTGGCAGTCAGGACTCCCAATGACTCTCCTCCTTAAATTCCATGGAATCCATGGAATTGGAATTTAAATTCCATCCATTACCTTGTTTGGTTGGACAAAGTGATGGAATTGAAATTTAATATTTTCCATCAAATTCTCTAATATGATTCACAAATCCTTCCATATACCTATGGAATATTTACAATTCCATTGGAATTGAAATATTTTGACAAAAACAACCCCACAAAAAATACAAACCTACTTCCTCATTTATATCTCTGTTACAACCATGGTTTGTTGTATCCACATCCACCCCCAACCACCGCGATAACCTCCCCGCTGCCTTAGGCATCCACCCCAATTGATTAGAACCAACATTTCAGCCACCAGTGTTGTGCAGCGACCCTGTCACCGACTTCGTTGCTGAGCCACCACCCCGCCACCAACCTCCATATCGCCATGGCAGCCACCCCGTCTACCGCCATGGCGGTGACAACCCGCCGTTATGGTAGTCACCGTCGGTGATTTGAATTTTAGAACAACCACTAACCTTGTTGTGCTCTGTTTCCCCTTTATTTGATTGATAGAGTTTCAGTTGATATTAAAAATGATAATTAAAATATTAAAATATAAGAATAAGAGAGTAGAATTGAGTTTTGTGTGGAAGGACAAAGATGATTGAGACCATGAGATGGTGATGATACTATATGAAAAAAAAGAGGCACAAAGATATGAATGGATGTTATTATGTGAATAATAAAGTGGTTGAACCGATGTGTTTGTTTCATATATGTTACATAGTAATTACTATTATTATTATTATTATTATATCTATTATTATTTATATTTATATTGTGTGAAAAGAAAGAGGCACAAAGATAATGTTATTGTTTATATTTTATTAAGATATTATAAAAATTTTAAAATTGGTAATTTTTTCATTTGTTATAATTTCAATTTAGATTTTTAGTTGAATTATGTCAACTAAACACATGAAAAATTGTAAAACTTTCAATTCTAATTCTTTCCTATTCCAATTTTTTTGACAAATTTCAATTTTATAAAAACATTTTGCGAATCAAACGCCCATTTAATCTTCAAGATGTATTGGTCACTATGCCAATAAAACTAGCTACACCTAATTGAAACCAGAACTAGATACTGCATTTAGATTTGTTGAAAACTTTGGTTTGCCGGAGGAGCAATAATTTTAGAAAGTCATTAATTAACCGGTGACAAAGTGAAACGCATAACGCCGTGATATTTTGGAAATTGCATTGGAAAGGAAGAAAAGTAAACGACAAAAGGATGTCTTATAATTAATTTTTTGTCTCAAATAGTTTAATTAATAGGCATTTTATTTTCTAGTTAACCCCAACAAATGATACTCCTTACTCAAGTTCCATGTTATTTTTGGGATTGAACTAAGTTTATATATGACCAGAGACCGTCTTGAGTTATACAATGCTCAGGGCAAGACAGATAAAATATGCCAGTATCAAAATTTTATAGGCAAACGATCTAAGTATAAGAGTTTAGTTAATTTATCATTAATTTGTTTTAAGTCTTATCAGAGTAAGCGTTATAAAACCAAAAACCGAAAACTAAATTTATTACTCGTACTAATTTTTTGCAACAAGAAAGTATTATTCAAATAAGAATACAATTTGTTATTAATTAACAACATATAATATTATATTCATATAATAAAAGTTAAATTCTTAATAATTTTATTTTTTTAATATGGATTTTTCGAGAGTCTTAAATTTCATCTCAAGCAAACGAGTAATTTAGGAGTAATAGTAGATTAGAATGTTATTTTAAAAAAATATGAATGAAAGTAGTCAAAACTCTCTAAACTACATATAATTACAAGAGCAAAGTCTATTAATAATTCATATCCACAATATTATTTAACTTAATAATATTTTCAAATATGTATTGATGGAGGTAATCTTTATACTCATAGTAATTATTAAAAACATCATTAAAGAACCTTTATTATATCATCAAGTTAAAATGGACAACTTTTATACATTGGTGAAACTCAAGGGGTGTAAATGTAAAGTTAAAGAAAAAAAAACAAAACTATGCAGCCTTCATCTTCCATCTCAACGTCTCCAACTCGTTGATATTGCCATTAAAACCGAATAGAAGTTTTTGTTCCTCAGATTTAGCCTTAACTAATATATAATAACTTTAATGTCTAATTAAACTTATTATAACATCATTTTAACTCTAAATGAACCTAGTATATTATAGCTTGAACCGAAAATTTGTTGCCCCTCAATTTTCGATGCTCCGTGCCGTCGCCCTCTTCGGCCTATGCCAGGGCCGGCCATGTGTATGACAACTCAACTTTTATGTTAACCTAGTCAAATGTCATACATTATACGTTATACTGTACTTCTCAATCAATTATCAAATATTTTGGTATTGTTTCCAGTAGCAAATCAATGTAACCCGGAGCAGATTTTATGCATGATTGATTGGCAGGATTCTCAATGAAATTGATATACTTCTTTGAAATGATCGAGTTACACAACATATATAATTAAGCAACATGTAAACATTAATTACTCAACATGATATTATTTTTTAGTGTTGTCTAGCTCCAATCTCCATAAAACATTTAAGAAATGAAATGGGACGCCAACATGCATGGATTTTTATTTTTTTTTTAATGATAAATTTGGGCTCAACAACATTCCTCTTCATATATCCAACTTCAATTTCAAAGGAAACCCATTATGTGAAAACCTCTATCTCCATTCTTGAGAGAATTTTGCTCACACCAGGATTTGAACACAAAATCTTTTAGTCTCAAGTTCTACCATATACCAACATGGATCTTCATGAATGGTAAAATACCATGCACTCTTTTCAATGAAGTCCATATCTCTATTGTTCTTATATATAGTCAAGACCTATATATATAAGGTGAAGTTTCAACACAATATACACAACATAAGAGTATCTATTATTACTAGAAAGAAAGATGGTATCGCAACATGATGAGCAATGTAGAGACTTGCTTCATTCTCAAGCTCATATATGGAGTCACATATTCAGTTTTATAAAGCCCATGTCACTCAAATGTGCAATTCAGTTGCAAATACCGGATATTATCAATGACCATGGCTCACCAATGTTGCTTTCTGAGTTAGTAGATGCGCTTTCTATTAACAAGGAAAGAACCCCATTTGTGCATCGACTCATGCGTATACTTGTCCACTCTGGTTTCTTTGTGAAACAAAACATAGGCAGAACTCGAAATGATGAGAAAGAGGAAGACAATGAGGAAAACAAAGGCTATCTGCTAGCTCCTGCTTCTCGGTATCTTCTAAAGGAGGAATCGTTGAGCTTGAGACCCTTTTTGCTAGCCATGTTGGATCCAAAACTAATGAATCCATGGCAAGACATGAGCAAATGGTTCAAAAATGGCGATGTCAACCCTTGTCACACAACCCACGGTAGCGTGTTTTGGGAACATGCATGCCATGAGTCGGGTCTCAACCATTTCTTTAATGAAGCAATGGCCAGTGATTCAAGGCTTGTTACAACGGTCATTCTTAAACATTGCACGAGTGTTTTTCAAGGGTTAAATTCAATTGTTGATGTTGGTTGTGGTACTGGGACCGTTGTCAAAGCCATTGCTGAAGCTTTACCAAATGTTAGTTGCATTGGTTTTGATCTTCCTCATGTTATTAGGGGTTTGGTTGGAAGTAAGAATTTGAGTTATGTTAGTGGAGACATGTTTCAAGCCATTCCCAAAGCTGATGCAGTTTTGCTTAAGGTATTTTTTCATAGTTTTCTTGTTAGCTACACTGTCAACAATGAACCTTAAAAAAAAATCTTTTGTGGTGTAGATATCACCTAAGATAATCATCATTCTTTTGGACATCCTAATTAGTTCATTTTAATGAACACAAAATTAATTGTTAATATTGTGGTGTAAATATGACCCCCTTTTCATTTCTTTAGCGATCATCGTTCATGTCATCTCTGTATAGACAAATAAATATAGTTACCATCTAAAGTGATCAAAGTTATGTTATATCTTTTACAACATGACAGTGGATATTACACGATTGGAGTGACCAAGAGTGCATAAAGATATTGAAGCAATGCAGAGAGGCGATTCCAAGCAAGGAAAATGGAGGAAAACTAATCATCATAGATATGGTGTTAAAGGATAACCCACAGGACAACCAATCGCTCGAGACTCAACTTTTCTTTGATATGCTTATGATGACTCTTACAACGGGAAGAGAGAGGAGTGAAAAGGAGTGGGCACAACTCTTCCTTGATGCTAGTTTTAGCGAGTATAAAATATTTCCTATTTTGGGGTCGAGATCTCTCATTGAAGTTTATCCCTAGCTAATTAAGTTGCATTAATGCTTTCTATATAACATGTATCGTCTTCTTGATACTAGATATATGTGGAATTTGTGTGCATGTTTGTGTAATTATTTGCTTCTCTAAGAAAATAAAAATGTTATACCTCATTCTATTTTTGTATCATCGTCATCTTAAACAATATATAATCATGTATTGTAACAATATTAGCGTTGGTGTTTCTCAAGTTGACATTGTTTATTTATATGAATGGTTTAATTTATGATAAACGATAAACAAATCTAGCTTCTTAGGGAACGTATTCTATATGAATGTAGCTTCTTAACAATTTCAATCTAGTCATGCTATAGAAGAACAATAGGATGAGTGTACGTAACCACGGTTGTAAATGAGCTAGATTAATTATTAATATGTCAAGTACTTTTGCATTGGACCACATTGTTAGGCAGATTTTGATTAGTCTTTTCATAGATATAATCCATTACTGTTATCTTAACCAACTATAGGTTTAGATTGTCTATTCACAAATAATCATTGATTTGATGGCATGATCAGACTAGACCTAATTGATAGTTGAGTTACAGGGATAACAAAAAAAGGGTACGTAAGTGTGTGGAACCCTTTGGTTCTATATACCATTCTGGCATCTAGAGCGCACAATGCATGAAACTCGTGCCCGGTGAAGTACCATCCTTGATCACAAATAGATCACATGATATTTTAGTGTAATTGGGTTAATTTGTTTGATCAGTATTGTCATAATAATACATCATATAGGATTGGTGGTGCGGAGTACACGCCTATTTGAATTTATTATGACCTTAGGGGCGAAGCCCCTAAGGTACGGGGTTTCGGGGGCAGCGCCCCTGGGAGCGGGGTCCAAGGGGCAGAGCCCCTGGCTGGGGTCGAGCTGACCCTTGAGGGACCAAATGTGGCAACTCGAAATACTTAGCAATAACTGCCATTTTGTTGATAAAAAGATATCCCGTAACAGAATTGATTATTCGATTATTTTTCTTTCTTCTTTCTAGTTCTATTTTCTCTCAAACACAAACGCACAGAAAATTCTTAATCTTTGATTGTATCTGATTGAATAGTTTGGGTGAACCACCAAATTGATTCAATCTAAAGATTGTTTATATCCGGTTATCTGTTTGTTATCTCGAATTTCCCCAACATGATATATATAGTTTCTGCCTTTGGTAAGTTTCGAACCCATGTGGTCACATGGTGGCGGTACCAGTGTACCACTTGGTGTTGGGTTAGAGGGTTATCATAACTTGAACATAAATGTGTGCAACAGTGCTGGCTTAAATTTTTTAGTGGCCTTAAACGAGATTAATTTTGAAGGCCTAGTTTATGAACAAACAAATTAATGTAAATTTAAAAGAAAAAATTAATTACCTGAATGCTAATCTGATGCTTTGTGAGTATTATAGGACAAAAAGAGTAAACAAGATCAAATGTTGTGTTACTTGTGTAGGTGTACCACTGTATCATGTACTTGGCCATTAACCACTGTATCTTGTGTAGGTAGTGTTGATAACGTGAAATAATCATTGTACAAATTGAAAATGAGATTTCAATCTGAAACAAAGTGCTTACTATGGATTAACTTATCGGGTTAAGTACAAGTTTATTGAAGATAGATAGTCAATGGCCTATGAGTAAAGCATCTCCTCTGTTTTTGCTCTAAGATATGCATCTTAGATTAGAATATTAACATCTTCATTTATCTTTAAGGTGCAGACAGTTGGGTTACTGGTAAAAACTGGTTTGAGTAAAAATAGCTAACTTTTATGGTAAGTCAAAATTAGCAGTTTTGTTCATCAATTAACAGTTTGACAAGTAGGTCGCTAATCAAAGCTACTATCGCAAGTAAATATTACCTGAATTTGCAAACTATGATAAACCTAGCTAGTTTAGCTGGATTTGGTTGTTTTGGTTATGATTTGGTTCTCAGACCCTAAATATGGGCCAAATCTTTAACTGTTCGTTATAGACTATCGTCATTTATGTTGACATTCTGGGTTGTATTTATGAGTGTTTTCCATAAAACTACATGTGTTCAGTTGAATTTTGATACGTCGATAATTCATTGCTATCAATATTAAACAGCTTTAGGTTTCAATCGTTCCAAATGATCATTGATCTGAGTGTTACGCCAAATTAAAAAAATTGAGGTAGATAAGATGTGAGTGAATCTCACATCTCAGCCCGTTGCACAGACAATACAACATACATAACCGACACAGCCACTAGAAAACTAATTAAACTAGATTATAGATGTTGTAAATCTACTTTCTAATTCGATCCCTTAAAGTGATGTCCATTGATATGCAGAATGCCCTTTGTATTTCATGAATTTGATTCTCATCTACGTCGTATACATCATCCCCATCTTCATCACTGTAATGAAATTGGTTCAACGGGATTATAGACTTGAACCTCCACCATTAGCGTTTCCTTTTTTTTCGGCTCTTTTAGATTGTTTCCTAAGGTTTTTCACAACTTCGCCCATTTCCTGTTTTGTCATTTCTGCAATATCAGCTGCAATTGCCTTTGTCTGTCGAGCCATGAAACTTGACGTTTCATCATTAACCGTCCACCTCATCATCATCATCATCATCACTATCAACCACTTACGGAGTCAACGCCCCAAAGCTCGAAGTTAAAGTATTCTTTAATGCAGCCTTAGGACCAGATTGCGACACAAGGACCTCCTTAGCCTTACCGGCCGCATTCAAAGATGAAAATTTTCCAGCTGTAGATGTAGAAGCCTCTTTAGGGTCTCTCTTGGTATCATCATAACATACATCTCAATCAATTATCAAATACTTTGGTATTATCCCCATTACGTAGCAACCAAAGTCATTGAATCGAGAATAACCACATAAGTAACATATAAACATTTACTCCACATGATAATATTCTTTAGTGTTGTCTCCGTAAGCAATCATGAAATGTCATGGGAAGCCATAATAGAATAGTAGTAAAATAATGGTATTTTCTCTTTTCAATATCTCTTTTGTTCTTATATATAGTCAAGACCTATAAGGTTAAGTGTCACCATACTATAACTTATTAGAGTATATATTACTCGTATTACTAGAAAGAAAGATGGCATTGCAAAACAATGAGCAATCTAATGACTTGCTTCGAGCTCAAGCTCACATATGGAACCATATGTTCAGCTATATAAAACCCATGTCACTCAAATGTGCTATTCAGTTACAAATACCCGATATTATCAATGACCATGGCACAAAATACCCGATATTGCAATTTTAAGTACTCCGTTTTTTTTTTTTTTTTTACTTTCAAAAAATAAAGCTACCAAGATATGCAATTTGTGTGCAGTACGCCAGTACTTCAACTTATGAATGAGTTTTCTGTTGGGTTAATCTTGATTTCGGGTCAACAAGTCAATGAGTCGTTTTATTAGTATGAGTCTAGTATTTTATTTGGGTTATGTTAAGTAAGTTTAAGTTGGTTATTTAGTAAGTTATTTAGTGGTTTTATGCATGTTCTATTTAACTAAGAAGTGGGTCATGTTTGACCGCTTATTAGGAGTTAAGAAGAAAAGTGTAGTATGAAGTGTATGGCTGGGAATTAGGAGAGAACGTGTGTAGACTTGTAGTCTATTTATAGCCTTATTTTGTTCAACGAAAGTACAGTCTTCACATTTTGCCATACAAAAGTTCCTGCATTATTTTCTTTTCATTGTTTGTTCATATTTCAAGAAAAACTAAAATCATAAGGTCCTTGATATCCTACATTTTCATCCTAGTGGTATGTGTGCTAACCACAACAATGTTGTGAAACTCGGCTAATACAACCGATTTCACCGAGTCGGATCGTGTATCGGCCGACTGGCGATACGAATTTGCCATACTTGGTCTGAAAATCGGCCAGGGTTCTAGACTCAGGTCAATTTGGACAAGACTCGGCTGTATCGAATCGGGTCAACCAAAGTCAAACTTTTTTTTGTTAAAGCTTTTATGAATTATGTTATTATTTCTAGACAAATTATGTTTAAGTTGAAACATTATGTTATGTTTAAGTTTGAAGTTATATATATATATAACTTTATATTACATATATTTTGAAAAACTATTATTTTATACATAAAAAACTCATTATTTACCGATCCGATATTTAAAAAATCCTGACCCCCCCCCCTCTCTATGAATAGATCTTGATTCTCGAGTTCCGCCACCTTAACCACAATAAGCCGTGAGTTTAATACTCTAATAGAAAACTTCTAAATGTATGTGGAATCCGTATGGATGTTCCTGTCATTTGCATCATCGTTTTCTTCGTGTATATCAATTCACGTGTACAAATGAGCGCTTGCATTTCTCACAAATTAATTGTTTATTGATTGTCCATGAATATCAACCAACCATTAGGTTTGAATTTCTCGCAAATAATCATTGATTGTCCATGGCATGAGATTAGACCTAGTTGATCTATAGGCCAAAACCTCCGTTAGAAATCCATTTCGGAAATAGTCATGGGGATACCCCAGTTAGACTGCGTATATCTGAGTCAAAAAGACTCGTCGTCCCCGGGTACACTGTCGATCCATTTAGTTGATCTTTAGAGTTGATAACGTGAAATACTCATTTTATAATTTAAAAATGAGACTTCATTTTATACAAGAGTGCTTGTAATGGATTTACATATTGGCTAATATGAGTTCAAGCTATGCATCCTAGAGTATTATATATTTCAATATTAAAGAACAAAAAGTGGCTTAGCAGACAGTTGGGTAGCTGGTAAAAACTGGTTCGAGTCAAAATACATAACTTTTAAGGTGAGTCAAAATCAGCGGTAACGGTTTGACAAGTAGGTCACGAATCAAAGCTACTATCACAATTAGGAGTACTTAAAATTGCAAACTAATATAAGGGTACTCTAGCTGGATTTTGTTCATCTAATAAATATTAACTTAATAAAACTAGGAATCTTGTTCTTACCTGATAGCAGAACATGACACATAATGTTTTATAGTAACTGTTTCAGCATCAGATCAGATGCGTATTGACTCGGGATGGAAGGGACCAATTTCTAGATTTAACGTCTTTAAAGAAGCTGCTGGATCTCTTTGAAACAACAACAAAAAAACTGCAACCACAAGAAGGAATTGAAACGAAGATGAAAATTGAAAACCATGGATACATAATGGTTAAGAATGAACAAAAACATGACAAATTCGATAAATTATGGCAACAAATCAGGGATCCACCTGGCCTTCTCCTACAGTGCAAACCAAACAAAATTTTACTCTATAAGACTAGAGTGCCATGTTATGTGGCTTATTTTGACCCGTTTGAAATGTTCAATTCATCTGGCCCGTTCCTTTTGATGTAAAACTTTGATTGATCCAACTGATCCATTGAAGATGAAACATTAATCAAACTGACCCATTCCTATGTAAATGGGTTGGAATTGCCAATTCCACAGATTGGACCACCAAATCCAACATGTGAAACAAAGTACTTACAGGATGTATATACAATGAGTTGAGATTCTTTTCCTTTACATTTTCCTAGTTAAAAAAACATAGAAATTACTAAAATCAAATAAATACCAACTGAGGATATTTCTTTAGGTGAGAAAATTATAGAGGTGGCTGATATGGCTCACTTGCTGATAAACGGGTCTACCTACTCAGGGCTCACGGAGTGGGAGTCGGGCTTCACACGGGTTGGCCCAACCCGCTGAACACACCGCCACCGGTGGTGTGGGCTCCAAGAAATTGGCTTTAATATAATGATATGATTGTCTATCATGATTCTTGAGTTTCATTAACTAATATAATTACTGGCACCTCTAACTAAACACTGCACATAGTAATTATATAAAGGAATTTGCTAACTATCTCATTTATGCAACATCTAATGAAGTCAAATTTTCTTGAATATAAAATTATGTATTTATTACCAACAGTAATTTTTTTTTTGAACATTCATCTTTTATTAACCATTGGGAAATCTAGCGAGGAGTTATTAGATTGAATTAACGAAATTTAAATTAATTTTTGATAATTTTAAAAACGCCTGGTGTATCCCCACCCAAATTTTTGGTATCTCGACCATATCGCTCCAAAATAGTGTGGTCCCCTGTCTGTAATGACAAATCTGGTAGAGTAAAAGCGGACCCCTGTCATTAATAGTCTGATCGGATTACCAAAAATATGGTCGGGATACCAGGCGCATTTAAAAAATACCGACTTCATTGAATGAACCAGTACTCCAAGTCACTAGATAGTAAATCCTAAAAATCTCATTATACAAATTAGAAACCCTAAAGACACCAGTACTAAAATATCAGCCCTTATTTATCTCAGATAAGGTTTTTCTCTCATCAAATAGTAGACAAAATAATGCCGTTCAAAAAAATAAAGATAAAAAATAGACAAAATAAAATAAGGAGAGAATTACTGTAACGTGTCCGTTCATCATCAAATAAATTAATGAAAATAATAAGAGGTAACATCTGTATATACGTTACAACTTGTAGCTCCACACAACATATGAATAGTTATGTTGTTTAGCAAACGTGGAGTTGGGAAGAGAAAATATATTATTTTCCTTCTCGATAATAAAACACTAGTCCATCATCGATCATATCTTTTAATTTTGATTGCTAGCTAGCTAGCTCTTTCTTATATATATATATATATAGGCAAGACCTTAAGATTATGTTCAATTCCACCATGAGATATTGTCTTCCATAATTACTTGTATAAAATAATTAAGAAATCAAATGGCATTATTGCAAAATGATGAGCAGTCTAATGACTTGCTTCGATCCCAAGCTCACATATGGAACCATATGTTGAGCTATATAAAATCAATGTCACTCAAATGCGCTATTCAGTTAGACATACCCGATATTATCAATAGTCACGGTGCACCCTTTTGCTAGCTCCCGCATCTCGGTATCTTTTGGAGGAGGAGCCATTGAGCATGAGACACTTTTTGCTAGCCATGCTGGATCCAATATTTATGAATCCATGGCAAGACATGAGCAAGTGGTTCAAAAATGACGATCTCAACCCTTGTCACACAACCCACGGGAGCACGCTTTATGAACTTGCAGGCCAGGAGCCGGGTCTCAACCATTTCTTTAATGAAGCAATGGCTTGTGATTCAAGGCTTGTTACAACTCTCATTCTTAAACATTGCACGAGTGTTTTTCAAGGGTTAAAATCAATTGTTGACGTTGGTAGCGGTACTGGGATCGTTGTCAAAGCCGTTGCTGAAGCCTTTCCTAGTGTTAGTTACATTGGTCTTGATCTTCCTCGATCATGTTATTAAGGGTTTGGTAGGAAGTAAGAATTTGCGTTATGTTAGTGGAAACATGTTTGAAGCTATTCCCAAAGCAGATGCAGTTTTGCTGAAGGTATTTTCTCAACGTTTCCTTGCTAGTAACAAACACTATGAATTCATATCACACTATAAGCCACATTATTAACAATAACGTTAAAATAAGGGGCTATTTGATTGGAATGTACTTTAACATTGCAGAATGTCTTTTATGGGACAATACTATTAAAATGTCTATGGTAAGGACTAAAAGTGGTAAAAACTTCTTTTAAGGGTTTGTGCCGAATAAGGGCTTATGTGGAGCGAGTCATTGCTTACATGGAAACCATTTCTAGCAAAGCTGGAGTACTTTAGAATCAAATACTCAATCAACTCATTTTCATTTTGTTCTAAATATATATAACCTATAATATAGTTGCAGTCTAAAGTGAACAAATTTCTATGTAAAATCTATCATATTTAAGTTGTGTTTTTTTTTCAACAAAATAGTTGATATTACATAATTGGAGTGACCAAGAGTGCATAAAGATATTGAAGCAATGCAAAGAGGCAATTCCAAGCAAAGAAAATGAAGGAAAAGTAATCATCATAGATATGGTGGTATTGTGGTAAAAGGATAATCCAGAGGACCACAAATTGATGGTCCACGAATGCACAACTTATGTTTTAATTAAATAGACAAGAAAGAAAGTAAGCAAGTAAGTAAATAACAAGAACAATGTAGAGTTCAATTGTAATACATCAATGCAAGGATAATCATATGTATCATTGATTAAACGATGAATACATGGTTGATCTTACACTTGACTTACAAGAATACAAAAGAACAAAGATAATTGCTAAGTCTAGACACACTAAAAACTTAAGCAATTACAAGTGACACACACTTTTCAGGTGACTAACACACTTAATACGATGTGGTTGTGTTGCTTTATATAAGGAAAGACTTAGGGCAACACAGCCTGCTTTGATTGTAACTTGATGGTGGTTGTCGACTTCCAATTGGCTCATGGTAGTTGAATCATGTGCCCATTGTCTTCTATACCAAATCGGGTAAGAGAGAGAGAGTGAACCCTTGCTTTGGTCCCAACATGTACATTTGCCATTCAAGGCAAATTACAGTTGGTTAACCACCATGTGACTTTTTGTTTTCATTTGATTTGAATTCTTCCCACCATGTACACCATGTTGGAGTATTCAACTTGCTGAAGACGTCACTTCACCTGCTGATTACTTGCTATAGACTTGCTGACGTCATACGTCAGTTCTCAAGTCTCCTTCAGCGAATCCCAGACTTAACACAAATCACTCGAGAATGAACTTTTCTTTGATATGCTAATGATGACTGTTACAATGGGAAGAGAGAGGAGCGAAAAGGAGTGAGCAAGGCTCTTCATTGATGCTAGTTTTAGCAATTATAAAATTGTGCTTCCAATTCTGGGGTCGAGATCTGTTATTGAAGTTTATCCTTAGTTAAGTTGCATTGCTTTCTATATAACATGTGTGCCGATAAAGCTACCAAGATAAAACATTAGGCATGGGCTTTCATCTTAATGGTATGTGTGTTAAACCATCAACTAATAAGTTGTGATCAGTTCTAGCACCTGGCCTGTTGGATATCTTCTAAATGTATGTGGAATATGTGCGGATGTTCGTGTAATATTCTTCTCTAGATAAAGAAGTGTGTTTAATTACCTCATTCTCATTTTGTATCATCGTTTTCTTCATGAATATTGATCATGTATATATCCTAACAAAATTAGCGCCTGCATCTCTCATGTTGACATTGTTATCTCCTTCTCTTAAAGAGGAGATTGACCGCTTAGGTCACAAAAAATTACGTGTCAACCAATGAATTATGTTAGAGCCTTTTTGCTGATCATCGGCTGATGAAATTGGTGTGTATTTGAGAGCGTTTATACTATGTGAAAAAGTTGCTTTTTGTATTAAAACTCGAGCTTTTTGATCGGATAATGTATATGTGTGTGGGAATATGTGCTTGCATGGAGAAAGAGAGAGGGGATTTTAAATTTTGAATGAGTCTGTGTGGGAATATGTATTTGGAGGAAGTGAGAGAGGATTTTAAATTTTGAATAAGTCTATGTGTGAGACAGATTTATAAAGGTTTGCTTTGAAGGGGAGAGAGAAAACAAGATCTTTATTTTTCTTTAATTCTTCTTTGCTCTCCTTTTCTCTTTTTTCTTCCGATTAATCATCTTCTCCATATTCCTTCAAATTTATCAAGGTTTAACATAATTTATAAATCTTCCAATTAATCACCCAAAATGTCATCTTCCTTTATTTAATTCCGCCATGCTTTAGAAACTTTAGAAAAGTTTCTCAAAGCGATTTTGTAATTGAAGAAAAACGAAGGTTAGTTTGTGATGTTTAACATCTTCTTTGCTAAGAAAAAATAAGACATTTATTTATATTTCATGGTATAACTCATGTTAGTTTTTCCAACTTATTGACTATTTATGTGAGTATTTTTAGTTTTGATGAGGCAGACTGATGTATTCAAACAATCAAAGGGTAATTAGAGTTGTTTCTTCAAACGAAAATTTGGATCGTACTTATTACTCGCAGTTGTGAACCTATTTGTCTCACCGAAAATGTTAGTATGCTTAGAAGCAGAATTATTTGCACAGTATAAAGGTCTGCAATTAGGAGTTTAGGGTATTTACAGCAGTTGACTTGCTCATTGCGATCTGAAACTTAACTGGGATTCATATTTGTTCAAATGCAATTCAATATAGCATTGAATTTGACATCCTTATTGGTTGATTTGATGCATTCGACCATTTGTAGGAGATATTAAGAAAGTACATGCATTACTTTGTTTCTTTTGGACTAACTCTCATCTTCACAATATCATCTTTTTATTAATTTTGTAACTTACAAAGCTGACATTTGATTACAACTATCTCAGAGTTCTCTGTGCTGCTATCAAAAACAGTGTATGTGGCCGTAGTAGTAGGCTGCAGTTGCATGTGGAACAACTGCCCTGTTGTGGAATCCATTCTTTGATGGGACTAATACTTCAACATGAGAATATTTTCTGTTGACACAAAGAGCAGGCTCCAATTGCACCAGCGGTGCTGTATAAGTAGCACTGAGAGGACTGTAGTAGCTTCTCTCACTTTTGGATACTAAAGTTTTTTTTTTTAGCTACCGAATTGGATGACATTCTAATTTTTACCATGAGTGAACTTGTCTTTCATGAAGTTTGGGTACTAAATTCACTCCATATAACAAGATTAAAGAGATCAATGATTTAACATCTAAGTGAATAACTGTTGTTTTTAGTTGGAAATAACTCATTTATTGCCTTTTGACCAGTAATTTTGCCTTGGGGGAGCCACTATATTCGGGTCCTTTTTCTTAGCATACCCTGCAACAGGTTAGTCATCCCGGTATCTTTGTCAACAGGTTGTTAATACATTATAGGGATTAGTTTCCTGAAACGTAACTATTTTTGACCGAATGTCTATAGTAGGAAAAAACTAAAGTTATGTGTATTGTATGTAAGCAACTTGAAAAAATGTTTATTGTATATAAGAAAACATACGTGACAACCATATACAGGTGCCGCTTGTCAGATTGTAATTGTTTACATACAATACACACAACTTTAGTTATTTCCTACTATAGACATTCGTTCAAAGTTTCTTACTTTCGAGGGAACTAATCCCTACATTATATGCTTTTAAAGTTTTCCATGTATTGAATATCTTGGGTAGGTTCCTTCTCAACCTTAGCTGTTAATATCAACAAGGAGTGCGAAAACTGGTTTGTCTGGAATTATTATGGCTTTATCATATGCATTACGTTACTTTGTTATTCATGGCACAAATGTTTGAATATATACTTCAAGTATGTCTTACTTTTGCTACTTAGTTCTCTTAAAATGTTTTTATAGATGTGGAATAATGGGCAGATTGTTTTATAGATGTGGAATAATGGGCAGATTGTATAATGGGTGTATTACATTCAAGGCATTCTATAAAATAAACAAGCATTAAAATGTTACATTTTTTAGAGGATGTATAAAAAGAAGTGTGGATGAACTATGTAAGGTAATTAGGAAAGTGGCTAGACTGAGGTTATTGTTTAAAAGATCACGAATAATTCTTTAGAGGCTGTTGATATTTGGAATCGTAACCTGAAAAAGAGTTTTGATGGTGGAGTGTGCAATGTAAATGTGCATTAAAATGTTAAAAAATGTTAATTGTGGTAAAATTAAGTAGGAGGTATAGTGTTAAAAAAATTAATTATTAAAATGAGATAATAAAAAAATTAAAATAGACTCGAGGCAAAGGGCAAGAGGTCACAATCACAAGTTCTCTTAGTGGTGAGATATGTTTCAGAGGTATATATCCTATCTCTAATATGTATAATGTCATTAATCCCTCGGTATGAGATAGTGCAGTTTCGGCTGACCTGTATGTTTCTGGTAATATTACAAGAGCAGAATGCAGATCCTCCATCATGTTTTCTTTGAGTAGTCGAGTTGAATTTGAAGTCATTAATTGATGGTACATCATGTTTACTTGAACTTTTTCAATGAAAAAACCATGTAGTATTTGTTACTCACAAACTTCATGCTATATGTAGTAGATATAGATATACAATATACAACTCTCTATCTCAAAAAGGTTATCTCTAACCTCTCAAAAAGTTCTCTCTGTGGTTTGTCATGGATAAGCAAAACCAGGGTTTTGTGGATGATCTCAGATCTTCAAAAGAAATCTGGAACATCAAAGTTGGTATCAGAAGAAGGTGGTTGCAAAGCTTTAGGCTTGATTCGATAGTGATTGATGAGAAAATAAACTGCTTTAGTCTAAGAAATTGTATACTAAATTGTTCAAGTGGTTTTTTTATTCAAACTTCTATTTTTTTGGTGCGGGGCAATATGATTGATGAGAATTTGATGAAAGAAGTTCATATAGTTGATTAGTGTTATCTTTCTTTGATTCTTAGCTTAAAAAATATTTCATTAAACGAATCGTTTTTCACATCTTTTGATTTGGTTGCAGTTGTAATTGGAAGCGTGGTTTCACGTGGAGACTTGGATGTAGATTTTTAAGCCTACTACTGTGAAAGAAAGCAAAAGGATGGATTTCAAACTCCAAGATTTGAAGTAAATTTCTTTACAACCATTTTATTGATATATTTATTGATATACAAGTATGTATCTTGCTGTAAGCTAATTTTACTATGCTTCGCACTATCAAAATGCATGAAGAAGATGCTGGCTGGTTTTATAGAGCATGTCCTAAGTGTAATAGGAAAGTGATGCCAAAATTGAAATTATATAGCCTGTGTCGTTGAAATGTTGAATTTATGAGGAGCTTAAGAAGGCTCCTGCTGATAGTTTGTGGCGTGTCGTGTGATAGGTGCAAGTGCCACCGGTATTCGCTAGAGTCAAGTCAAGTCCGGGGAGATAGAAAAAGCATGAACTTGATGCTCATGTGTACAAGTTGCTTGCTTTTAAGAAATTGATTGCTAAGTACAACATGGGAATCAGTATCATGTGTACACTGTGTGAAAACTCTATGGTGACCTCGATATAATTGTTGAGCTGGTGGGGCAAGATCCTGCTATGGATGTATAAAGTCGGATCCGTTTTTCTGTCATCTTTTCGAAGGATGTTGTGTTTGTTACCGGCGAATCTTTGGCTATTTGTTGAATAAGATTTTGGAAAAAACCCATTGAAGTCATTGCTGAAAAAAATATTGTTGCAAGAGAGCACTCTACCCACCAAAAGGATTAGGAAAAAGCTTCAACCATATGATGTCTAAACTGCTGCAAAGTTAGATGTATGTTGTGGCAACTGTACTTTTTAAACTTCTCTTTTGACAAACTATCAATAACTTTAATGTTTAGTTTATTTTGTTTCATGTTCTGCGCATTTATTTTGCACATCTCATGCGCTTTACATATCATATATTATCTGTCAACATATAGTAAGAGTAATATGTTTTGTCAAGAAATAATAATGATTATGCTTCAACTCTTCAACATATAATACTTAAAGCAGAAAACATATCTATAACTTATTATATCTATTTTTTTTTATAACATGGATCAACTTCTTATAAAGAAAGCCAACCTATCTTTGTTTGGAAAACAAAGATTGTCTTCTAGGAAAACTTTTCTAAAAAATTACAATTTGAACGCGTTTCCTGTTTTTCATGTTTTCTTGAAAAATGAAAATAGAAAACAAAGGAGTTTTCTTGAATTAAACGCACCCTAAGTGTTTATATGTATTTTTTTTTATAGTTTGGTGAGTAAAAACGAAAATTTGATAATATACAAGGAATGAGTTAGATATGACCTATGCTATTTGGAAGAATCTAAAACATTGTTTGTTTACAAATATTTAAAAGTAAATTTAGTTTTGTAATATATTTGAAGTAGCCCCGCGTTTCACGCGGGCTTTAAGCCTAGTTTATTAGAATAGAAGAAGTAATATTTTCATGTAGTTCACTCTGTATCGGAAGAGTATTTAGACTGAGTCCGCGTTTTCAAATCTTAATGTAAAAGCTAAAAGGAAAAAAAAACAAAGAAAGAAAGAAAGAGAAAATGACAAACGAACTCATATACAAATACGGGTGATTGAGTAAAATTTTTTATTTTTATTTTTTTTAATTTGAAAATGAGATTTCATTTTAAACTAGAGTATTACAAGGGATTAATTAACATATTCGGATCAAGTATTTCAAATAGATATTTCTATAATTCGATCTACCGTTTTTGCATTTAGCTCTAATAATATTAATGATCCTCCTCCTTCTTTACATGATAATGATTCCTTGCATTCTGATTTGGTGAATGATAATGTTCATGAAACTAGAATTAGTAAAGTGGATTTTGAGAATCCTCTGAATTTGCATGTTCTTGATATTCTGCGGTACTCCTTTTAATAGTTTTGAACTTTAGGCTAGGCTAAAATTATAAATTAAAGTTTGGTCTTGTACGGCGAAGCCAGAAATTTGATCTAAGAAGGGCCAAAAAATTTTTTAACCCGAACACTAGTCGAACAATTATGGTGTCACGACATCAAAATAACAACAACCTAGCAAATAACAACAATATAACATACTGCAAAATAATACCAAGACAACAACATTATAATAACTAAACAACATCATTACAACAACCTAGCTACTATATCTTGAAAAATGAAACCAATTAGCAAGTCAAACATATTATTACAGGAAATAGCATGTAATTAGCATGTGAAAACAAAAAATGGTCTAAAAAAAATCCACGGAACATAACTTATTCTGGTGCTCATAGTATAAATCAACATAAAACAATCATAATTGTAGTAAACGAGAGCAAGTACCTGCGCGTTGTGGCGGTATGATGGTAGGGTGGTAATTCATAGAGTGTGATAGGTTATAGAGAGTCATAGCCAAATGTCTGAGCCATACGGGCTCCGCCCTCAGATTTGAAAATTCGTCGAAAGTATATCAAATGACATTTCTAATGAAAGAGCACGAAATTTTATGAACACCCATATAACTTTTATAATTTATCGATGTATAGTTTTTAAGATAAAAGATTTTGAATTAATTGGAGGAATAAATGATTTATGGAAGAGAGAGAAAGAATATGATTGGTTGATATTTTGAGAAGAGAGAAAGGGTAATATAGTTATTTTAGGTAAATATAGAATAGATAAGAGGGACATTTTGGGAAAGTAAATGTTGAAACTTAAAATTTAGACAAGAGAAATTTGCTTTATAATATAGTATAGATATTTGTTTGTATTTTTATTTTTTAAGTATAATATACTTTGTATTCAAATTTTAGTGATAGATACATATATAGACATCTATAAAAATATACAAAGTTAAAATACTTTAAAGCAGTTTCGAAAATGTAATACAAACAAATAGCAAAACAATGACATCTTAACAATAAATAAAGTATATAAATATTGAAAATTATATATAATATTAATTACATAAATTATTGATTAATGACGAGATACTTCTGTAGACATTGGGTGGTCATTTTTCTAAATATCACTCGAGATTTTATAATTTATTAAAAATGTCAAACGAGTTACAATAGATATTTAATGTCTACTTTTAAATAAATTTCTTTAAAAAATAATTCAAGTTTCATCTGGGTCTTCAGAATAACTTGGTAAAACTCATTTACATATAAAAAGGAAAAAGCACCTGTGTAAACATTTTTGAGTTTTTTAGTTTTTAACTTCCCATACAGGATGGGACAAACTAGTTAACTGAACAAAATTACGACAAAATGTATATAACATATTAATATTAATATTACTGAGTTTTTTTTTCCAAAATAGTGTAGTGGGAAAACTTATTTACCAAACTAGTATAGTTTCAATAATATTTACCATTTTAGTATAAAACATAATTAAACATTATATTTATATCTATTAAATATAATAAATAAAGATATGTTGATAACACCTGTTGTTCGATTGCATTCACGTTCATTTTTTCTTTCAATAAAGATTGGGTATAAAAAATACAACCATACACATTGATTAATTAGGAAAACACAAAATCGATACTATGAGTTTTCTGAAGATGAAACAACACTACAAAGACAAAAATATCGACATTTATGATGACACGTGAATACAAATCGATCAAATATGTCCCAAACACTAAAAATTTATGCTCTATAATATCGACCTAATTTGATATTATTATACGCCAATTAGTTTAATAATCTGAGATAAATAGGATAATAGCTAAAGCTAAAAGCAATTACTTGGTAGTTAATCAGAGATGTTATTCTCAATGGGATGACATCCTCTCTAGAAATGTCTCTTCCATTGATTTGACGATCCGCATTTGATTTATCATTTATTCTATTGTTTCAACAGAAATACCATTATATTTTACTATTTCTTTGTTAGTGATTTTTTGTATATTTATCAACACTTTTTTTTATAAAGTTAGTTTCGATTCAGACGTACTGAAGACAATTTTAACCAACAAATTGTTGGACCTCCAGCCCCCTCCTTATGGAAAATACCTTGAGATGAGAAACCCAAAATTTGAACCCGAGACATTGGGGAAAACTCACCTTCGAGACCCACATAATAGATTCAGAAAATACCCCTGACCAACCCACCTAATTTAATGTTTAATTAAGTTGTATTCTAACATATTTTTATTTATTATATTTAATAAATATAAATATAATGTTTAATTATGTTTTATACTAAAATGGTAAATATTGTTAAAACTATATTAATTTGGTAAATAAGTTTTCCCACTACACTAATTTGGTAAACATTTTTGAGTTTTTTAGTTTTTAACTTCCCATACAGGATGGGCCGAACTAGTTAACCGAACAAAATTACGACAAGATGTATATATATAACATATTAATATTAATATCACTAGCATATTTGGGATGGGCCATGACCCACCATTAATATTATTTAGCTTTGGTTGTTTAGTTTAGCTATCATGGTTGTTCATTTTCATTACTAATTACTTGCACCTTTAATTAAAGACGGAGTAATTATATGCCAACAGAGACAGACACAAACGATCGATGTCCCTGTATAAAAAGTTAACAGATACAAAAATATCTCATATGAATACTGAAACATGAGACTTAATTATCTTGATAGAGTTCTTCTATCATCAAATATATCTTGATAGAGTTCTTCTATCATCAAATAATAAACAAATTAAGGAAAAAAAAAAAAAACTAAAAACGGGAAAATCATTGTAAATGAAAATAATAAGAGGTCAAATCAGTACGTACGTTATCACTTGTAGCTCCATACAACATTTGAATACAGTTTTGTTGTTTAGCAAACGTGGAGGTAGGAAGAGAATATAATTGGAATGAAGAAATTAATATGACAGATAGAGTAATACACATTTATTCAACGTGTTACAGACTACACGTTCAATTTAATACGTCAGTCTATCTTCAATCATCTCCTTTTTAAAAAATAACGGGAAAAAATTAGTAAGAGCTTTCGATAGATTTATGAAAATAACAGTGACGTTTACATTTACATTTAAAAGTTTTTACTTTTTAGCAATGATTTTTCATTTATTGCCGGAAATAGTAACATTTGACATGCGTAACTTCTAACGTGTTCATTTTTTTTAATTACGTGACATTTTTTAATGCCTTGACATTTGTATTTATTTATTATGTAATTATTATCGGCCATTTCATTTTCCCCTAAAAAATGACGTGGTCTTGTTTCAGTTTCAGTGCCGGCAAGGTATTTCTTCGCGTCGTCTTATTCTGGAGCTAATTTCAACTTGATTTCATTGAAGTCTGTGGAGTTTCTTCCGCTTTTAAGCATTGAAAACTTGTGTTTAAAGTTCTTAAAGAAGACATAGATCTAGCTCTTCTTTGTCTATCTTGAGATTTAAAAACTCCAAATTTAGATATCAAAACGTCGTCGTTTTCGCCGGCAGGGAGATCTATCATGAGGATGTTCATGTGAGATGATAGTTTAATAGGACGGATCGGGCCGTTTAAGAAGAGTTCAGTAGAGGAGGACATAGATTCAGATGGCGGAGGTCTAGAGGTTAGCTCGAACTCGGACAAACCGCTGACAGTTTTTAAGTTAGTTGCATAAATGAATAGAGTAATTGCTAAGTGACATACTAAAAACGTGAACAATTACAAATAAAGTGACACACACTTTAAAAAATGTGTTGCGGCTGTATTGCCTTTTATAGGGAGGATTAGGGCAACACAACATTCCTTTGATAGTGAAAGGGTGGTGGTTGTCGACGTCCCATTGGCTCCATGTACTTCCATGCAAGAGTTTTTGTCTTCTTTACCAAAAATGGTATGAGAGAAAAAACCCTAGTTTGGTCTCAACTGTACATTTGCCATACAAGGTATATTACAGTTGGAGAAACCACCATGTGACTTTTGTCTTCATCTGGTTTGAATTCTTCCCGCCTTGACCAACAATTTGAACAACATACATCCCATTGAAGCAAGTCATTGGACTCGCTGACGACCAACGTCAGCGAGCAAGTTTTATCAGCGAATCCAAGACTCAACAAGCTAAATAACCGGGGAAATACGTGATTGTCACATTCCGTAGTGTGATATATCAGCTTCCATTTTAAGATAATGATCATTCTTTTGGACATCTCAGTTCAATCTAATTGACCACAAAATTGATTAAATACGCCATGTATCGGTTAAACTCTCCACATAGTTATAGTAAAAACAAAGGACGGAGCCAGAAGGTTTTTTGCATGAGGACAAACTAAAATATTTAAGTGTACGAGGTTCTAACAAATAATTTAGTCAAACCTATAATATAGTTACAATCTTAAGTGATCAAAGGTCTATGTATAATCATTTAATGTTATGTATGCCATCTTCTACAACAAGACAGTCCATATTATGTGATTGGAGTGACCAAGAGTGCATAAAGATATTGAAGCAATGCAGACAGAAGATTCCAAGCAAGGAAAATGGAGGAAAAATAATCATCATAGATATGGTGGTAAAGGATAGCCTAGAGGACCAAAAATCACTCGAGACTAAACTTTTCTTGGATATGGTTATGATGACTCTTACAATGGGAAGACAGAGGAGTGAAAAAGAGTGGGCTTGATAGAAGTTTATCCCTAGTTAAGTAGCATTGCTAGATATAACATGTGTGCCAATGAAGCTACCAAGATCTGAAATTTCTGTGCATCCACTTCATTTTACACATGGGCATTGATCTAGTGGTATGTGTGCTAACCCATCAACCAATATATGTAAAATTTGTTGCATTTTTGTGTAATTATTTGCTACTCTAAGAAAATAAGAATGTTATACCTCATTCCCTTTTTGTAGCATCGTCTTCTTAATCAATATTAATCATGTATTGTAACAATATTAGTGTTGGCGTTTCTCGAGTTGACATTGTTTATTTATATGAATGGTTTAATTTATGTTGAACGATAAACAAATCTATAGCTTTTGAGGAACTCTATAAAATGTAGCTTCTTAACAATTTCAACGTATAGTCATACCATAGAAAGAACAATAGGATGAGTGTACGTAGCCACGGTCGTAAATGAGCCAGATTTTGTCTTCTCGTAGATAATCCATTACTCGTATCTTAACCAACAAAGTGGTAAGTGGTATATAACACCACTTATATACAAAAAAGTGTCATGTCAATAATAAACGATAAAAAAAAAGGTCAAGATACTTTTTTTTAACCCGGTTTTGATAATATTGGGTTCGACCTATTTTTTAAACTGGTATTCCCAATACCGGTTTACCCTATCTTACAAAAAAATTTTTTAACAAAACACTCGACAAATACGTTGTTTTGGAAAAAAAAATCGTAAGATGGTCCACTCACCTCTTTTTCTAATGTCTATCCCATGCTAACGATTTCTCAAAAAAAAAGTTAAGAAATATTCTTTTTCCATAAAGCACATGGAGAAAATGTCATTGTCAACATAATTTTTAACGAAATGATGAGAAAATGCTTTTGAAAACAAGTATTGACAAAGACCTTATATTGCAAAACTTCCAATTATAAACAATAAAAAAGAAAAATAGAAGAAAAAAATGTGAAAGGAAATAATTTGTAGTGTATATATCACCACTGAATCTAAGACAGTGACCATTCTTTTGGAAATCTTATTTCAAACTTATTGAACACTAAATTGTTAATAATAAATATTCAAGCTCCTTTTCATTGTTCTTAGCGACCACCCTTCACGTTTGTCTCTATTTTTAAAAATACGACCTATAATATAGTTAAAATTTAAAGTGATCAAAGTTATATATACAATCGTTTCATATTAAGTTGTGTTTTATTTTACAAACAAAAAAGTTGATATTACATAATTGGAGTGACCAAGACTCAAGAGTGCATGAAAATACAGACTCAACTTTTCATGGATATGGTTATGATGACTTTTACAACCGGAAGAGAGAGGAATAAAAAGGAGTGTGCACAACTCTTCCTTTATGCTGGTTTTAACGATTATAAACCACACCTTGTGTTAGGGTCAAGATCTCTCATTGAAGTTTATCCCTAATTAATTGCATTGTTTTCTATATTACATGTGTGCCAATAAAGTTACCAATATATGAAATTTGTTGGCTAGTAATTTAGTTCATTCATAGGCTTTGATGATCGTGATATGTGGGACACATAAGCTATGGCCTATGAGTTCTAGTACCCATGTCGACGACTTCTGTCCAAATATTAGATATTTATATTCCATTATAAACTACTGTTTCCTCTTTCAACATTTTATCTTTAAAATATTCAAAATACTTTTAAATTTTTAACACATTGTCAACTCACACACTAAATCTACCCATAATATTTATAAAATATTTTGTAACCATATTTATCTAAATTATCTCTCTTCTTTATTCATTAATTTAAATAATTCTACTTAATATTTTCATAATACTTTTAATAAATTTTTTTACAAAAGATACATATCTTAACCATAAAATAAATATACTATTATTTACATCAATTACTTTTAAATTAATAACCACATTGTTACCACCACCACCATGCTGCCACCGCCTCCGCATTATACGGGTACCCATCCGGTTTATAAATAACTAGTGTTATGTACCTTTAGCAAATTTTGAAATTAAACTTTGATTAATTTGATCCGTTGAAGATGGAACATAAATCAAGCATACCCATTTTTAAGTAAATGGGTTGAAATTATCTTACTAATTAACTAAACATAGAACTCATAACCAATGTAGTATAGCTCACTTGGTAGAGAAATATGTCTCTTAGATTTCTAAGAGGTCTTAAGTTCAATTTTTGGGCTATGTTTATCATATTTATTTTCAGTGAACAAAAAGTTAAATGCATTTGGAGCCATCATTAGATACATTTTATTAAATAACGAGAGCAAGTATTCGCGTGTTGTGGTGGTAAAATGATGAGTGTGATAGGTCATAGGAAGTGATATGTCATAGAGTGCTATAGCCAAATGCCTTAGTCGTACGGGCTCCGTCCTCAACTCTTTTAATTGCTGTAAAAAAATTTTAATTGATGTGATGTAAATGTTTGTCATATATAATATCAGCATTCACTCAACTCTTTTGCTACTATTACTTGTAAGTTCAAGTATCTTCTACTCAGCTAAGTCTCCTCAGCGAATAGGGGGAGATTGTTGAGTCATGGATTCGCTGAGAGACTCAGCGAGCTAGTTTGTCAGCGAGCTCTCAGCGAGTGACTTCTTCAGCGAGCTCTCAGCGAGCATCTTCACAAGCAAGCTTTCAGCAATTACTAATTATCTTCAAGTCTAAAAAATAAGTTCAACGACTCATCGTCTGGTTTTGTAATTCAAAATTAAGCGATAAAATGAAGATAAGAAGGCTGATCCCAAGGACACGTGTTGATCAAGAAGAATAACGACATGTGACCTTGTACCAACAATGGTACCTTGGTGTTTCTCTCTCATACCCGAATTGAAAACAAACAAAAGGGAAAGAGAGAACCCTGCAGATCGTGTAGATCCACCAATAGATGGTTGACAACATTCGAGGTGTCAACATCTATTTGGTTTTCTCGTGATGCCTTCTCTGCCTATAAAAGGCATCACTTGACCTAGCCACTATTTGTTGGTCTTTGCTATTTCTTACACTTATAGTTTTCTCTGTAAAATTGTTAAGTTTTTGATGTGTCGAAAAACTTAACAATCTTTTCTTTTTTTCTTTATTATTGTAAAACCAATTCATCGTTTAGTTTATAATACATATAACTAAACTTTCTTTACTCTCTTGTTCTCTTGTTAAGTGATTTACATTAGTTGTTAATTACGATAATCGTGCAAACGTGGGACTTTCAATTGGTATCAGAGCAGTGTTTCAATACACTGAAACTGATCTGAGTCAATCGTTTGCAGATTATTTACTTTTCTTTTCTGTACTTTTAATTTTCTGCATCAAAATCTTTTCTTAAAACTTTTTTCTTCTTTCTCTTTGAATACATGGCTTCCGTCCCTTCTCTGGTAAATAACCGAGATTTCGGGTACGTCTCCATTCTACCAAGGTTCGAAGCACATGACATCGGATTCTGGAAGGAGAGAATGCTCCTACACATAGTAGGAGTTGAACCTTACTTAATAACCATCTTGAATTTTCTTTTGCCTCAGTTCTTATTGAAGAACAATGTTGGTGCATTTCCGGGTGACAACATTATTATAGAAGTTTGTCTTGAATCTATTAAATATGTACTTGTAATAAACGTTAAGTTTTCGCGTATAATAAAGTCAACCTCGACTGTTGACCAAGTCAAGCTCGACCTTTGACCAGGTCGAGCTCGTGTGATGTCCAAGATGGGCTTCGGTCCATGAAATTCTAGGTCCGTTTAGTCCATTAGTTTTAGTATAAATAGAAGATTAATCCTTATGTTTAAGGGGAATCTTCTAGCTTTGATTTCTTTCATATTCTCGCATTTAGGAACTTGGTATTTACTTGTAATTTCATTTACTGAAGTAATATACGGTTCCAGTTTATTCATATTTGTGTACATGTTGTTGATTGCTTTTGTATAAGAATTTCCGCACTTATACATTAGATACTTAATCTCATGTGATCCGGTGGCTAAGGGACTTACAAGTGGTATCAGAGCCACTGGAGGGATTCTTTTGGTTCTGGTTAAGGTATTAACAACAATAAAGATAGTTATTTCGGGTCCTGGGAACATATTAGCCAACTTGAGCTCGACCAAGACCCTAGCTCGAGCTTGACCATCTCTTTAGCTCGACCATCATCCTAGCTCGACCTCGTCGAGGTCGACCTCACCACAACCTCGATCTGACTTGTGATTTTAAGTTGTTCGAAGGTTCGTGCACTATATATATACGTATCTTTTGTTCGAGTAAATGACGTTTTTAGAATTTGCAATCTTGATTATGTTTAGGTTCTAAACTTGTCTGAATATGAAACTTGTAAACTCTTTTGAGTTTAGGTTTGATATCTGTTAATCAAGTTTTGGACTTGTAAACTTGATCAACTTTGGATTCTATTTAATCACTTTTCGAATTGTCAAGAACTTGTAATCTTGATTTAGTTTTGGCCTAAGCTTGTTGGAATATTGAACTTGTAAACTCTTTGAGTTTTGGTTCAATTTCTGTAATAAAGCATTAGAGTTGAAAACTTGATCAACTTTAGTTTTCAAATTTAGACAACTCGAATCAATGGTGGCTAGAGTTCTATCCTTTATAGAAGATTCTGAGAAATCTTAAAAGGAATTCAAGACCAGGCCAAAAAGGTTGTTCTGACAAGGAGCTACTGGGTTATCTCTTGATTGAAATATATGAACAATTGTGTCATGATGTTGTTTTCGTTGGATCAGGGATTCGCTGAGGGACTCAGCGAGTGACTCGTTCAGCGAGCTCTCAGCGAGCACATGCATCTGCAAACATGATCTATCTTCAAAGTCTAAAGGATATGTTCAATGACTCATCGCCCAGTATTTGTAAGTCAAATATGAGCGGGAATTTGAAGAATAGAAGAATGGTCCTAAGGACACGTGTTGAAAGATCAAGATGAAGCCATGTGACCTTGTACTACTTCTGTGCAATGGGTTTTCTCTTTCATACCGTTTTTGGAAACAAACAAGATGAAGGAAAGAGACCTCTGCAGATCTGAATGATCCACCAATAGATAGTTGACAACCTTCATGTGTCAACATCTACTAGGGTTGTCATGTGATTCCTTATCTGCCTATAAAAGGAATCACTTGACCTAGCCACCATCTTGTTGGTATGTTCTACAGTTTTTACTTTATTTTCTTTAGTTATTTGTTAAGTTTTTGTGTGTTCAAAAACTTAACCAATCTTTTCTGTTTATTGTTGTTGTTAAACAACCATCCATGTTTTCATCGTTTAGTTTGAAATACATATAACTAAACAAAGTTCTTTACTTCTCGTCTCCATTCTTGGTATTTCATATTTATCTTATAAGTTAGTTAATCAAACACAAGTAGTGCATTCGTGGACCGTCAAGTGGTATCAGAGCCACGGTTCCTAAATTATTGGAACAAGATCTGTTTGCCTCTTGTGTTTACATTATTGTCTTTACGATTTAAATCTTAAAATTTTTTTTCTTAAAGATGTCATCTGTACCCACTCTGGTTAACACGCGTGACTTTGGTTACGTCTCTATTCCTCCAAAATTTGAGCCAAAAGACTTTGGCTCATGGAAGGAACGAATGTTACTACACATAGTGGGTGTAGAACCATATCTTATGACCATCTTAAATGAAGGTCCTTATATACCTATGTATGTCCAAAGGACACCAGGTGCTACACCTGATGCTCCTGAAATTGTGACTGATCTCGTAAAGCCAGAAGTCCAATGGACTGAATAAGAGCGAAAGCTCGTCAATCTTGATTCAAGATTGAAAAATATGATCATCACCACTCTTCCCACTGAGGTGATGAAACTAGTCATTAAATTCCCCACTTCAAAAGAAGTTTGGGAAAGACTAGTGAGCATTTATGAAGGGTCAGCTGACTTGATTAAAACCAAGAAAATTGACCTAAAACGTGCCTACGAAAATTTCTTTTCTCTTCCTGATGAAAGTCTCGAGGGCACATATACCCGGTTCAAAGGGTTGCTCAATGACATGACAAATGTTGGTATTACCCATGACAATTTTGAGGTATGCCACAAGTTCATCAATTCTCTCACTCTTAAATGGCAGAATTTAAGACAAATCCTCCGTACCACTAAAAAGATTCAAGAACTGGATCTTGAGGAATTGTTTGGCACTCTTCAATTTGAAGAGAAAGCCTTGGCTCAAAATATTAGAGCCTCTGCAGAATCTAGGAGACATGCTGGCTCCTCTTCCGTAGCCAGCACTTCTGCAAACCCTTTAACTGACCCTCTTGCTCTCATCTCTACTGAGCCCATCTATCCCAATGATGGTGCTAGCACCTCTGCTCTTCCAGCATCCATTCAAGCTCTTGTTGATGAGCTTGATGTTGAAGAGAAACAAGAAATGTTCAGTGATTTTGTCGAATTTGCCTTAATCGCTGGAAAGAAGTACTCCAGGAAATGGAACAACCGTAAGTCGGTTGCTCCATACAAGCCTCCTGTGGATAAATCACAGGAAGAATGCTGGAAATGTGGCAGAAAAGGACATTATCAAAAAGAGTGCAGGGTTTCTATCCCAACTCCTGCTGCTCCAAAAACTAACTCATCTAAATCTGCTGATGAATACAAGAACAAGTATTATCAGCTCAAAGCCAAAATGGCGGAAACTGAAGAAGCCAAAACACCAAGCAAAGGTCTGGTTGCTGAAGAGCATGATTGGGATGATTCAGATGACTCCGATGATGAGGAGTATGTTGACACCATGTGTCTCATGGCTCTGGCTGATAGTGATGAGCTGACAAAAGACCAAGTCTCAACAAGTCAGTGGGTCAACGTCACTGTCAAAAAGGTACATACTCTTCTTTCATCTGCTGATGAGGACAAGACCAAAATTCTTGAATCCATGTCATGTGATCTTTAGTTCGTAGAAACTCTGCGCGCTGAAGCTCACTCAAAACTCCTTTCAGTAAGTTCTGAATTGAGTGAAAAATCTGAAAAACTCAACAGACTAAAGAATGTTCATGTAGAACTTCAGTCACATGAGTTGCTGACTCAAAAGCTTTAACTTGAGAATGAAAAACTTAAGCTTGAAGTCCTCAATCTCAAGAAGATTGTGACCTCTTGGTCAAAAGCTTCTAAGTTTCATCATCAATGTCTTAGAGAACAAGTCCCTGCACAAGTTCAGGCAGTGATAGGTGGAGATTTTGAATCAACTGCCTGTCTCGCTGACATGTTTAAAGATGATGTGAAACCTGAAATCTCAATTCCTCCATATGGTATTACTTCTTCTGAGGAAATGAAAAAGTGGTATTTCGTTAAAGGAAATGATTATCACACTGAAATGGACGCTGGATCTTCCACATCTCTTTCCAGCGACCCTTCAAATTCCTCTGAAGCTAAAATAGTTAGCTCATCTTCATCCTCTAACAACATGTTTTCCCATCTACCTATTATTGGCATGATGCCATACGAAGGTAAAATTCAATACTCTCCAAATGAAACTTTTCATGGAGACATTTCAAGTGATGGGTACAAATCTATTGCTCCTCAGCAACTTACCTTGAAAATGGCTGAGACTTTCAAAAGAAGTATCGTTGCTGTGCCCTATGACTATAGCACGCCTCAGCTAGCTGATCATTCTAAACAGCAACCTTAGTCAATCTCATCTAATCCTTTACCCTCTAAAGTCTTAAATGTTGAGGAACCTCAGCATGAACGCCTTATGGTAAGACGCGTAAAGTTTGGAGATGCTAGGTTTCAACATGAAAGCTCATCTCAAGTTAAACCTGTAGTCCATCAGCTGGCAACTCATTCATCTCCACCTCGATCAATTCTGAGACACCTAACTCCTCAAAGAGGTAAGGTGCCTCAGTCTGTTAATAGACCAACCACTCCTCAGCGAGGGTGCATTCCTCAGCAACAAATGAGGAATGTAACTCCTCAACGAGGAAACATTCCTCAGCAACGAATGAGGAGTGTAACTCCTCAGCGAGGAAATGTTCCTCAGCACCAAATAAGGAGTATGACTCCTCAAAGGGGACACTTGCCACATTAGCAAGTGAGATCCTCTACTCCAACATCAATGATAACTCAACTCAGTCAAATGACTCAACTGATCATCCTGTCGCTGAACCTACCGTCACCATCGACCTCTCTTCATACAATCCTTTCCCTGCTGTCCCCATCACCCTATCTTCTGCTGATACTCAACTAGGTTCTTCAAGTGTTCCTGCACTTAGGTGGACAACGAGTCACCCCGCTCACCAAGTCATTGGTGATCCTCAGCAGGGTATTGTCACTCGATCAGCGACAACAAACACATGTCTTTATGTAAACTTCTTGTCAATGATCACTCCCAAAAATATTGGTGAGGCAATGGTTGATCCCTCTTGGGTTGCTCCCTTGCAAGAGGAATTAACTCAGTTTCAACGACAACATGTCTAGTTTTTGGTTCCCTTACCACATGGTAAGGAACCTATTGGTACCAAATGGGTATATAGAAATAAAATGGACGAAGACGGTGTTATTATACGTAACAAGGCTAGGCTAGTTGCACAAGGTTATCTTCAAGAAGAAGGAGTCGACTTTGATGAAACCTTTGCTCCAGTGGCCAGATTAGAAGCTATACGCTTATTTTTGGCACATGCTGCTTATCGAGACTTCAAGGTCTATCAAATGGATGTTAAGAGTGCCTTCCTAAATGGAAAACTCGATGAAGAATTCTATGTCGAGCAGCCACCTGGTTTTGAAGATCCAGCCAAGCCACATCATGTCTATCGTCTTTATAAGGCTTTATATGGTCTTAAACAAGCCCCTAGGGCTTGGTATGACACCCTCTCTGAATTTCTCCTCTCGAACAACTTTCAGCGAGGATCCATTGACAGCACTCTTTTCATCTTTCGAAAAGGTGCTCATATACTGTATGTGCAAATTTATGTTGATGACATTATCTTGGATCCTCAAGCACTAAACTGTGCAAAAAGTTTAGCTCTCTTATGTCATCTCATTTTGAAATGAGTATGATGGGAGAACTAACCTTCAATTCTTTCTTGGTTTGCAAATACGTCAGCTCGCTGATGGTATTTTTATCAATCAAGAAAAGTATATTCGAGACATGTTTGCTAAGTTTGATATGTCTGATATTTCTCCAAAGCCAACTCCCATGTCTCCTCCCAATAATCTCCATGTTGATCCTGATGGTAAGCATGTGAACCCCACTCACTATCATGGGATGATTGGCTCGCTAATGTATCTTACAGTGAGTCGTCCTGATATCATTTTTGCCACTTGCTTATGTGCAAGATATCAAGCATCTCCTAGAGAATCTCATCTTCTCCCTGTTAAGCGCATCTTCAAATACCTCAAAGGTACCATGACCTTAGGTCTTTGGTATCCCAAGGAGTCCAATTTTGATCTTGTTGCTTACTCTGATTCTGACTATGCTGGTTGCATGTTAGATCGAAAGAGTACCAGTGGAGGATGTCAACTGTTGGGGAGGAGGTTAACTAGTTGGTCTAGTAATAAACAGCATACAGTATCCATCTCCACTGCTGAAGCAGAATATGTGTCGGCAGCATGAAACACCAACTCGCTGACTATGACTTAGACTACACTAAGATCCCCATTATGTGTGACAATACAAGTGCAATTGCTATCACACATAATCCGGTTCAACATTCCAAGACCAAACACATAGACATTAGGTATCATTTCATACGTGACCATGTCATGAAAGGGGATGTTGAAATTTATTTCATTCCCACTGATGATCAACTCGCTGACATTTTCACAAAACCCTTAGATGAAAAGAGATTTAAAGATCTTGTTAGTAGGTTGGGAATGTTGAATGGTGACTCAGCTACTTAACTTACATTTCATTTGTAAGCTAAGATTTTGTCAGCAAGTTTAAGTTTGTCTTGCTTGCTAAACAAAATAAAGGCAATGGAAAGTCAAAAGTTTCCATCTAGTCCAATAGCAAACGGTTATTGGTAAAGACTTCTAAAATCCGTTGATCCCTGTTGCTTTGGGAAAAAACAAAATAAAGGCAATGGAAAGCCAAAAGCTTCCATCTAGTCCAATAGCAAACGGTTATTGGTAAAGACTTCTAAAATCCGTTGATCCCTGTTGCTTTGGGAAAAATCAAAATAAAGGCAATGGAAAGCCAAAAGTTTCCATCTAGTCCAATAGCAAACGGTTATTGGTAAAGACTCCTAAAATCCGTTGATGACTGACAGTTTGCCAAAAATTGTATCTCAGCGACCATATGTGTGTCATATGCTCGCTGACATCTAATAGAAAACGTGTCCTTATCGATAGGTTCGCTGAGGCATGATCTATTAAGATAAAATAAAACATATTAAATAAAACATAGGATTAGATCTGAAATTCACTATTTCGGATGTAACTATGTTGGCAACGTGGCAGTCTTTTTAGCCATATGATATATATTTTTACAAAAAAGTTACCCACTTGTTTACTTGAGTACGTCACCTGTCCACTTGAGACTGTGCCTCTGACGGTCTGGCCCTGTCAGACGCAT
This sequence comes from Erigeron canadensis, assembly GCF_010389155.1. NCBI lineage: Eukaryota > Viridiplantae > Streptophyta > Magnoliopsida > Asterales > Asteraceae > Erigeron > Erigeron canadensis. Next base: position 33,348,270 of record NC_057767.1, read on the forward strand.
ACAGCGCACACTCAAGTGCTTTGTAAATTTTTTTAAACGTTACTCACAAAATTTTCTTTTACATATATATAGGTTTACAGTTGTTAAAAACAACTGTAGATGTTGAAAATGAGGAGAGAGAGAGACTTTATTTTGTCTTTTCATATTTGACCAATCATATTCCATCACCACACCCTATATATACAAACTAATACTCATACTTTCATTTTCACGCTTTCTTTCAACTATTCATCTCCTTTCCAATCTCTCAAAATCTCTCAAATTGCTTATCTCCTCTAAATCTTAACTTCTACTTCCTCTGTTCTTTGCATCTTCAAATCTCATTACAAAAAATCAAAAATGGCATCATCATCTGAAACTCCATCCGCTTCCGCCGCCACTCAGAAATCTTATCTAAATTCCTCTTCTTTCTCTCCATCCTCTAATATTGTGAAATCTTCTAAGATCTCATTCACAGCTTCTGAGATGGTTGTTAAACCTAATAACCATCTCGGCTCGTCTGACGTACCAAAAGGTACAAAAGGATATAAGCCTATGCTGGATTTTATCCATGCTTCCCCTGCCAGTCATTGTATAATGGCAGATCCGGAGAAGATTTATGTTCATCTTCTTCGTGAGTTCTTGTGGACATGTAACTATGAGGAGTCCACCCAGTCGATCGTGGGTACTGTTCGAGAAGGAACGAAGTCCATCACCATCACTCCAGCATCATTACGCCGTACTCTTCGCTTCCCACAAGAAAATGATGACAATACTTTTGTGGAAGCTGCTGGAGATGATGAATGGAAGGCATGGTTGCCTTCCATCGGGTATAATCACAATTTGAGGAACCCTCCGGTGATCCCAAGCAATCCCTTAAAACAAAATCTCCCCGGGATTCGGAGAGTTTTATTCACCCATGTGATCCAGTGTATGGGTGGTAACTCTGGGTCTTATAATCAAGCGTCTTCAACTTCGATGCCTATTATCCACGCTCTGGCTGAAGGAAGATTCGTGGACTTCGCCTTGCTGATCTTCAATGACATGAAGAACAAGGTCTCTTTGAACAACAGATCTCACACAGTGCCTTTTGTGAGAATTTTCTCTCTCATCTTCAAAGAGGCACTGGGTGATGAATATGACCTACCAAATGCTGCCACAATTCAAGTTGCAAGGGTTGGCAACAATATCTACAAGTAACCTGCTGAACACTTGGTTGCTCGTCTCACTGCACATATGAAAGAGGTACTCTTCTCTCTAAACTCTTCTTTATACCCTAAAGACAGCGACTGGGAGGTAGCACTTCTTTTTGATGAAGTGGCTGATACGGTCGCTGTGGACGCCGAAATGCCTTCTGAGGCTGGTTCGCTGATAAACCCCCCAGCAACCTTCAAAGCCTCTAAAAAGACCAAAATTAATCCTAAGGCAGCGTCCCCAACACAAAATCTACAATCTTCACCCTCCGCTGTCGTCCCAAAACAAAAGCGGAGTGAGTCAAAGGGCAAACCCAAGGTTAAGAAGTCCTCTACGCCCAAGGACACTAGTACCCAAGCCACCCCATCAGCAGCCTCCCAACAGGCTGTTGACGAGTTAAATGGGAAGAGCAAGCAGCCACCTCAAATTTCTGTAGGAGAGGTTGGTGAAGTTAGTGGGTCACCCCAACCTACTAGAGGTCAAAATCCAACTCCACCCCAAATAAATATTCTCCCTTCTTCTCAAATACCTTCTGAGTCGTTGACAGCAGCCAGATCACAGGTGATGCTAGAGTCAACACCCTCTACGGCCGATGATACCTTAGTGCAACAACACACTGAGGTTGAGGCACCAGGTCCCTTTCCCCAAATTCTATAAATGTCTCGGAAACTGTTTGTGCAGGAACCGAGACTAACATTTTTGTAGACTTTGAGATGGAAGATGAGTATGGCAGCGAGTTTGATCCACAAGATTCACATGCTGTCGCTGAAGAGAGTGAAGAAGAAGTGGTTGTTGGTGAGTTTCTGGAAGGTGACATGGGCTATATCATGGTTGGTGAACCTCAAAATGATGAAGAAATGCCCAAGATGCTAGCTGACATGCCCCCTCCTCCTTCTTATTCTCCAAGGCCCACAACAATTTTTGAACCTGTGGGACACTTTGGAGAGTTTAAGACTGAGCTTAATAAAAAAGAATTGCATACGAGGAAGGAGCTATGCAAAAATCAACGCATTAGGCCAGGAGTGTATGTTGAAGTGGAAGAATTGGATGATGAAGTGATAATGGAAGTGCCCCCTATGCATCATCCAGATTTCTTTGGCACTCCCTGCTCCAAGTACCCAGTTTCACTAAGAACTCTAAGGATGCCAGAGCTTGACGATGCTGAAAGAATATACACCGCAGTTGATTTGCCTGGGCTTGATTATGTTGAAACATATCAATTGCAAGAGCTGCTGAGAAGAATACAGGTGTGTCAAAGTCAAGGGAATAGGCATGGGTACTTGTATGCATGGTTGGTTGATCAGGTTGCCCAAGTACATCTAGAAGCGCATACAAACTTTCAATACTTGGTGCATAGCAGTGATAACCTTATAGATGGGCTTGCTGAGCAAAAGGATGTTATTATCAGAATGATTAAGGCTCAGCAGCAACACACTGCCTCAAATGAAAGACTCTTCAAGCAAAATCAAACTCTTCTAAATGCAAGTATGAATCGGGTTAGTGTCTCAAACTCCTCTATCTCTGCCTCGCTGAACAAACTCAAAGAACAAATTGCCAAGTCAGCGACGACTACTGAAAGCACTGCCCTCCTCTCTTTTCTTCAACAACTCTCCCAATCCAATATTCTCTTCACTGCTCATCTCAATCATCTTCAAAATTCTATCAACTCCTTCTCTAGAAGTCAGAACAATTTCCTCTCAACTCTCACAAATGAGATAGCCTCTCTCAAATCTTCTCTAAACTTCTCCTCATCGGCTGCTGATAAGCTAAGGATAGATGAAACCATTAGCAGCTAACGCACGCTTGAAAAGGAGGTCTCTGACCTCAAACACATGATGAAGGAAATGATGGGTCTCCTCAGAAAAGATAAAGTGGAAGTAGCAAGTACTCCAGCTACTTCCAAGGGGGAGAAAACTGCTGTCAACGAGGAGACCCCAACTGCTGAAAGTGTCCCCCTCGCTGAGAAGGTCAGTGAACAGGCAGCAAGTGTCGAGGGGGAGCAAGCTGATAAAGAAATAGCGAAGCCCGCTGAAGAGGTGCCAGCGAGGCCGATGAATGTGTCCTCTTTCAAGCCAACTGATGAGTTCCATGCTACCCTTGTAAAGAAGTATGCTGATAAGGGAAAAGCAGCAGCAGTGACTCAAGGCAAACCCCCTAAGGTTCCCATCTCAACAATTGCACAGAAAGACAAACTCATGTCTGGTGCTCTTCCCAAGTCTTCTTCAAAAGCATCTGCTGAACTCACTCCCACTGAGATAGTCATCCAAGAAGAGTTGAAGAAAAAGAAAATTCAAGAAGAACTTTATCAGAAACTGATAAGTGAGTTGATTGTCAGTGAGGAACTTGAGGATGCTGATGATGAGACCAAAAGGTTAGTCGAGCAGTCTGGTGGCTTGGAAGCTCTAAAAAGGAAAGAGCTTGAATTCTTTGCGAATAAGGAGAAGAAGCTTGAAGAAGCACGCCAAGCCTATCTTACTTCAAGAGAGGTAAGGCAAAGAAAAGAAGAGATCATGTGGATCAAGCCTGCTCTTACTCAGCAAGGAATGAACCTTCAAGTTCAGAGAAAAGGTGTGCCCAGGATGTTCACTCTTAAGAATGTCAAATCTGACACTCTTGGGCCCACTGAGTGGATCGAGATCTATAAGCTCATCAAAGACAACAAAACACCGGTCTTTGATCCACTCCTAAAGATGGCTGGTGACTAGATCAAGCAGACAAGGAGGATGGAAAAGAAGTACAAGGTTGAAGACTCCTTGCTCAGCGCTGCCAGACATCCATATTCTCCTCCCCCTCAGCAACCCAGAAGTGGTGTTAAGAGGACAACTTCTGGTCAGGTTACTTCCTCTCTCCCCACTATGCTTAAAGCTTTACCAAAATCCGATATTGGGGAGGAATCATTGCTCAACCTTTGCATGCCTTCAAGATTGCTATTTGTGGAAGGGTTGTACAGTGAAGATCTAGGAGGTTTTTGCTTCACAAATGTTCATGGTCATGAGCTCTTCTTTAGGACCAGTGAAATTTCCATCGCTCCCTCTGGATTTCTTGTTAAATTAAGAAAATATTGTTCAAGGACTTCAAACAATCCAAGATTCATCAAGCTGATTGATCAAGAGCTAATGAAGTCCGAAAGACAAAAAGATAAGGCATTCATAGAAGCAAAACAAGAATCTGTATGGGAGTAGATTAACACTTGTAATTCTTTTTACTTTGCTGTATTTGTAAATTGTTCGTCATATATAAAATCAGCATTGTACCAAAGACCTCTTGTCAAATGTCTGTTATTATGAACCTTCTATTCAGCTAAGTCTCCTCAGCGAATAGGGGGAGATTGTTGGATCAGGGATTCGCTGAGGGACTCAGTGAGTGACTCATTCAGCGAGCTCTCAGCGAGTGACTCGTTCAGCGAGCACATGCATCTGCAAACATGATCTATCTTCAAAGTCTAAAGGATATGTTCAATGACTCATCGCCCAGTATTTGTAAGTCAAATATAAGCGGGAATTTGAAGAATAGAAGAATGGTCCCAAGGACACGTGTTGAAAGATCAAGATGAAGCCATGTGACCTTGTACTACTTCTGTGCAATGGGTTTTCTCTTTCATACCGTTTTTGGAAACAAACAAGATGAAGGAAAGAGACCTCTGCAGATCTGAATGATCCACCAATAGATAGTTGACAACCTTCATGTGTCAACATCTACTAGGGTTGTCATGTGATTCCTTATCTGCCTATAAAAGGAATCACTTGACCTAGCCACCATCTTGTTGGTGTGTTCCACAGTTTTTACTTTATTCTCTTTAGTTATTTGTTAAGTTTTTGTGTGTTCAAAAACTTAACCAATCTTTTCTGTTTATTGTTGTTGTTAAACAACCATCCATGTTTTCATCGTTTAGTTTGAAATACATATAACTAAACAAAGTTCTTTACTTCTCATCTCCATTCTTGTTATTTCATATTTATCTTATAAGTTAGTTAATCAAACACAAGTAGTGCATTCGTGGACCATCAGTTTTGGCAAGGAGCTACTATGTTATCTCTTAATTGTATATATGAATAATTGTGTCATGATGTTGTTTTGGCAAGGAGCTACTTGGTTATCTCTTGATTGTATATGTGAACAATTGTGTCATGATGTTGTTTTGGCAATGAGCTACTGTGTTATCTCTGGATTGCATATGTGAACAACCGTGGGATGAAGATGAGATTGGGAGATGTGTTGAAACCAAAAACAAACATATAGGTTGTTTTAAGAATTTTGTAGAGAAAAGGGGGGATAAAAATTTAAAGCTTCCATGTTTTCTATGCAAAATTCTTGGATGTTCGTTGCAATGAAGATCATGGTGTTTCGACAGGGTTTAGTCATGGTATCTTTTTGGTTTTTAATCTGTGTGACATGTGTCCGACCTAGTTTTTGGATCAAAGGCGCATGATTTAAGATTAGGTGATTCAAATGAATCAGATGAAGATTGAAGACCGTGATTGAAAATCCGAGTAAACTGTTCATGATCTTTGCTTAACATGTGTTTGGGATTTTGTCGAAAAGCTTTTGTGATAAAGTTAATCATTTGTAGCCGAGTAACTGAAAATCAAACATTTATTTAATGCCAATGATGTAGAGATGATTAATCCGATGACTAGTGAAGAGGTTGCAGATTAAGTGGTTCTCTATGTATTTTGGAGATGCTTACCTTGAGGGGGAGATTTGATATGAAAGACTTCAGGTGATTGGTGGATTCATGAAGATAAGACAAAGTCAAACACTATTGGTTGAAGACATAGATCTTGTGAGTGCTACATATCTGAAATTCAAGTTACATAATTTCTTATCGTTGTGAGAGCTGATTAAATTCGATGTTGATTGTTGGTGATTCAACTTCTTTATCATATGTCGGTTAAGCTTGAAGATCAAAATAGATTGAGCGATGTTATTTTGCATAATGTCTGGAGTGATGATATCTGAATTGCATGAGGAGGCAATGATGTCTGTATTACTTTAAAGTGATGATGTTTGGCATGATAATGTTGCTTGGAGCTTAATTTGGATGTTATTGTTCAGGGGGGGAATTACAATCTGAGTATTGGATTTGTTAATTGTCATAAGGATATAGAGATTTTGCAGTTTGAAGATCAGTGTGCAACGCATAAAGATCAAGTCTTACCGAAAGAAAACATGATATTATTAGTTAACAAAAATTTGTTGATTGCAGATTTTTTAACTAATGATTGTCATAATTGATAGCAATAGTCAAGGAGTGCTTGATTGAGCATTTCCATTACTATCTCCATGTATTACAAGTGAAGACTTTAAAGATCGATGAAAACTTCTAAATGCTGATGTCAAGGGGGAGTCTGTTGGTGCATTTCCGGGTGACAACATTATTATACAAGTTTGTCTTGAGTCTATTGAATATGTACTTGTAATAAACGTTAAGTTTTCGCATATAATAAAGTCAACCTCGACCGTTGACCATGTCAAGCTCAACCTTTGACCAGGTCGAGCTCGTGTGATGTCCAAGATGGGCTTCGGTCCATGAACTTCTAGGTCCGTTTAGTCCATTAGTTTTAGTATAAATAGAAGATTAATCCTTATGTTTAAGGGGAATCTTTAGCTTTGATTTCTTTCATATTCTCGCATTTAGGAACTTGGTATTTACTTGTAATTTCATTTACTGAAGTAATATACGGTTCCAGTTTATTCATATTTGTGTACATGTTGTTGATTGGTTTTGTATAAGAATTTCCGCACTTATACATTAGATACTTAATCTCGTGTGATCCGGTGGCTAAGGGACTTACAAACAATCTCTGTAGGGGTGAGTTCAACAGTTGCTTTGAATAATGATGAAGGCTTGGGAAAAGCTCCAGACATAAGCTTCTCTTGATGTACCCTTGCTGAGAGGGGAACCTTGGGTGGCTTGCTTTGAGTGACCACTTCTGCTTTGCCTTTATCTTTTTCAGCATACTTTTTCACAAGAGCAGCATGGAACTCATCAGTTGGCTTATAAATAGAAACATGTATTGGCCTTGCTGGCACATCCTCAACGGCCTTCTCAGAACTTACAATCTTTTCAATTTCAGCTGCCGGTTTAACAACCTTCTCAGCTTGCTCCCCCTCAACATTAGCTGTCGGTTCAGTGACCCTATCGGCTTGTTCATTTACTGTTTGCTCTCCCTCAACACTTGCTGTCGGTTCGACAACCTTCTCAACATTTACATTCTGTTCTTGGGGAGCTTGAGGAGCTTCAACACTTGCATTTTCATTTTGATTGGTTGGAACCTCCTCACTTGTAATTTTCTCCCCTCTGGAAGTAGCTGAAGAAGGAGATACTTCCACCTTGCCTTGTTTGAGGAGGCCCAACATTTCTACCATCATGATTTTGAGGTTGCCAACCTCTTTTTCAAGTTTCTTTTGGCTGCTGATAGATTCATCCAATCGTTTCTTATCAGCAGCAGCATTTGTAGAAGAGGATTGAGATTTAAGAGAGTGAGTTTCTTGAGTGAGGGTAGTGAGAAAATTGTCTTGATTACGAGAGAAGAAAATCACAGAGTTTTGAAGTTGATGAAGATGGGCGGTGAAAAGGATGCTGGATTGGGAGACTTTCTCAAGTGATGACAAAAGGCCAGGAATTTCATTGACCATCGCTGATTTGGCAATTTGTTCTTTTAATTTATCAAGCGAGGCAGAAATAGAAGAGTTAGAAACACTAACCCTTTGCATGTTGGCATGAAGTAGATTTTGATTGCGTTGGAAGAGGCGTTCATTTGAAAGAGTATGAGCATGCTGAGCTTTGGTGATCCCAAACACTCTATCTTTCAACTCAGCAAGTTCACCAATTACTTCATTGTTGCCAACTACCAAATATTTGAACTTAATATGCACTTCCTTGTGCACATTAGCAACTTTGACAACCAACCATGCATACAGGTAGCCATGCCTGTTGCCTTGACTTTGACAGATTTGCACCCTCCTTAATAATTCTTGTAGCTGGTATGTTTCAACATAATCAAGACCAGGCAAGTTGATAGCAGTGAGGGCCATGGGTGCATCTTTGGAGTCAGGTACCCTTAAATCTTTCAATGAAACTGGGTACTTAGAGCAAGGGATCCCAAAGAAGTCGCTCGATGATGTCCCAGTGGAACAACATACTAAGATTGAGGCACCAGATTCCCCTTTCCTTTTTACTTTACATGTCTCGGAAACTGTTAGTGTAGGAACCGAGACAAATATTTTTACAGATTTGGAGATGGATGATTAGAATGGCAGCGAGTTTGATCCCCAAGATGTAAATGCCCAAATAACACACGCTGCCGCTGAAGAAAGTGAAGAAGAAACCAAGAAAATTACAAGTAAGGAGGTTCCAACCAATCAAAATGAAAATGCAAGTGCTGAAGCTCCTCAAGCTCCCGAAGAACAGAATGTAAATGCTGAGAAGGTTGTTGAACCGACAACAAGTGTTGAAGGGGAGCAAACAATAAATGAACAAGCTGATAGGGTCACTGAACCAGCAACTAATGTTGAGGGGGAGCAAGCTGAGAAGGTTGTTAAACCGACAGCTAAAATTGAAAAGATTGTAAGTTCTGAGAAGGTCGCTGAGGATGTGCCGGCAAGGCCAATAAATGTTTCTATTTATAAGCCAACTGATGAGTTCCATGCTGCTCTTGTGAAAAAGTATGCTGAAAAAGATAAAGGCAAAGCAGAAGTGGTCACTCAAAGCAAGCCACCCAAGGTTCCCCTCTCAGCAAGGGTACATCAAGAGAAGCTCATGTCTGGAGCTTTTCCCAAGCCGTCATCATTATCGAAAGCAACTGCTGAACTCACCCATACTGAGATTGTTCTTCAAAAAGAGCTAAGGCAAAAGAAAATTCAAGAAGAACTTTCTCAGAAATATATAAGTGAGCAGATTGTTTATGAAGAGCTTAAGGATGCTTATGATGAAACCAAAAGATTGGCTCAACAATCTGGTGGCTTGGAGGCCTTGAAAAAGAAAGAAGAAGAGTTCTTTGCTGAAAGAACAAAAAGCCTTGAAGAAGTGCGTCAAACATAACTTGACTCAAGAGATATAAGGCAGAGAAAAGAGGAGATCTTGTGGGTCAAGCCTACTCTAAATCAGCAAGGTATGAATCTTCAAGTGCAAAAAAAGGGTGTTCCCAAGATGTTCACACTTAAGAATGTCAAATCAGATACACTTGGGCCCACTGAATGGATCAAAATCTACAAGTTCATCAAGGACATCAAAACTCCAGTTTTTGATCCATTACTCAAGATGGTTGGTGACCAGATAAAGCTGACACGTAAAATGGAGAAAAAGTACAAGGTTGAGGATTCTCTGCTCAGCAAAGAAAGGCACCCATATCCTCCTCCTCCTCCTCAGCAACCAAGAAGTGGTATCAAGAGGACAGCTTCTGGTCAGGTTGCTTCTCAACTTCCCTCCATGATTAGAGCTCTTCTAAAGTCAGATATTGGAAAAGGGCCTTCTCTGAATCTCAGGATGCCTCCCAGGATTTTCTTTATGGAAGGCATGTATGATTCAAAGCTGGAGGATTCTGTTTCTGCAATGTTCATGGTCATGAACTCTTCTTTAGGACCAGTGAAATTGCCATTGCTCCCTCTGGCTTTCTTATTAAAAAAAGAAAGTATTGTATCAAGACCTTCAACGATCATGAATTCATCAAGCTGATAGATCAAGACCTGAAGAGGCCTGAGAGACAACGAGACAGAGCTTTCATCGAAGCAAAGCAAGAATGTCAATGGGAGTAAACAAGACTTGTAAGTTTCTTTTAATTGTTGTAATGTAAATGTTTGTCATATATAATATCAGCAGTCACTCAACTCTTTTGCTACTATTACTTGTAAGTTCAACTATCTTCTACTCAGCTAAGTCTCCTCAGCGAATAGGGGGAGATTGTTGAGTCATGGATTCGCTGAGAGACTCAGCGAGCTGGTTTGTAAGCAAGCTCTCAACAAGTGACATCTTCCGCGAGCTCTCAGCGAGTGACTTCTTTAGCGAGCATCTTCACCAGCAAGTTCAAGTCTAAAGGATAGGTTCAATGACTCACCGTCTGGTTTTGTAAGTCAAAAATGAAGAATGAAGGTTGGTCCCAAGGACACGTGTTGATCAAGAAGAATGAAGACATGTGACCTTGTACCAACAATGGTACCTTGGTGTTTCTCTCTCATACCCGAATTGGAAACAAACAAAAGAGAAAGAGAGAACCTTGCAGATCGTGTAGATCCACCAATAGATGGTTGACAACATTCGAGGTGTCAACATCTATTGGGTTGTCTCGTGATGCTTTCTCTGCCTATAAAAGACATCACTTGACCTAGCCACCATTTGTTAGTTTTTGCTATTTCTTACACTTATTGTTTTCTCTGTAAAATTGTTAAGTTTTTGGTGTGTCAAAAAACTTATCAATCTTTTCCTTTCTTCTTTATTATTGTAAAACCAACCAACCGTATTTTCATCGTTTAGTTTATAATACATATAACTAAACTTTCTTTACTCTCTAGTTCTCTTGTTAAGTAGTTTACATTAGTTGTTAATTACAATAATCGTGCAAACATGGGACTTTCAATGAAGGAGAGAAAAAGTTGTATGCATTGATGTGTGGTACATCATGCTTTATTATACATACATTGTTGGAAATGAATGTTGAAAAGTGGATTTTTTTTATAATATAACGAGAGTGTACCCGCGCGTTGCATGGTGGGATGATAGGTTATAAAGTGTGATAGCTAAAGGCCTTAACCGTACGGGTTCCGCCCTCGGATTTAAAAATTCGTCGAAAGTATATCGAATGACATATCTAATGAAAGAGCACGAAATTTTAAGAACACCCATATAATTTTTATAATTTATCGAATATACGGTTTGTGAGATAAAATATTTTGAATGAATTGAAGGAGTAAATATTGATTTATGAAGGAGAGAGAAAAAAAATAATTGGTTGAGATTTGAGTAGAGAGAAAGAGTGTTTGGTAATATATATAATTGATAGTAGGAGCATTTTGGGAAAATAAATATTGAAACTTAAAATTTTAGACAGGGAAAATCTGCTTTATAATATAGTATAGATATAGGTTGGCGCAACATGGCTGTGTAAGTATGAAGTATTAACTATTAAGGGATTGATGGGTCCTTCCGTTTTACATTTTTTTTTTCCTAATGGCACGATACAAGCATATATAAAATAGAACAAGCATATATAAAATGGGAAGTGAGAAAAGATATCAAACTTTTAAAGCACATGTATAGTAAGTTTATTATTTGTGTTTGTTAGCAAATTAAGGCCGAAGAATGTTTTGATCCGTCTGACCTCAATGTGTTTTTAAACTTTACCTAATGAGTAAGTTATTGACGAGATAGTAACTAGCAAGTAGGGGTCATAGGTTCGATCCTTATCCCATGCAAAAGTTGCAGGGTCTTTTCTACCATTTAGGTAGAAACTGAAAGCAATCTCTCTACTTGGGTAGGGGTAAGGTCCGCCTACATCTTAACCTCCCCATACACCGTCGAAGTATTGGGGCTCAAAATCCGCGAAAGGCGGCACTGAGCAGTTTCTTTCTTTCTTTAGTAACTAGCAAGTAGTACTTGATCTACAAATCCTTCATCTACAAATCTTTTAAACTTAACCTAAGCCGTTCAAAAGTAAGTAGTAACCCACCGACAACTAACTTAGTCTTTTTTATTTGTATGGTAATTCTTCTTCTACAAATCCTTTTAATTAATTACTACAAAGATCCTATCTGAAACGGGAGCCACATGCATTTTCGTAAATACTACGATCTACAGCCAAGTGGTCACCTGCCCTCTAAAATGTGACTTGGTGGGAACACCACCCAGGTTTGAATCCCTGCAAAAGGATATTCAGTCAGCCAAGGTTTTTGGGTCTCACTGTCAGGCAACGTTGCAAGGTCGCTAGCTTGAGAGGAAAAATTACTCTATGGGACTAAGGGTTTCGTAGGCATTTACCCTTATATATATATATATATATATATAGCCACATCTATAAGGTTAAGTTTCACCATATATGAGATATATAGTCTTTTTATTATAATTAACACGATATAATTAGGAAAAAAAATGGCATTGCAAAATGTTGAGGACTCCAAAGATTTGCTTCGTTTTCAAGCTCAAAATATGGAACCATATCTTCAGCTTTATTAAGCCCATGTCACTCAAATGTGCTATTCAGTTAGAAATACCTGATATTATCAATGGTCATGGTGCACCGATGTTGCTCTCCGAGTTAGTAGATGCACTCTCTATTAACAAGGAGAGAACCCCTTTTGTGTATCGACTTATGCGTATCCTTGTCCACTCTGGTTTCTTTGTGAAACAAAACATAGGCAAAACTCGAGATGATGAAGAGGGATACAACGAGAAAAATGAAGGGTATTTGCTAGCTCCCGCTTCTCGGTATCTTCTAAAGGAGGAGCCGCTGAGCATGAGACCCTTTTTGCTGGCCATGTTGGATCCAATAGTAATGAATCCAATGCAAGATATGAGCAAATGGTTCAAAAATGACGATGTTAACCCTTGTCACACAACCCATGGGACCATGTTCTGGGAACTTACAAGCCAAGAGTCTGGTCTTAGCCATCTGTTTAACGAAGGAATGGCTAGTGATGCAAGGCTTGTTACAAACGATGTCATCCTGAAACATTACAAGAATGTTTTTCAAGGGTTAAGCTCAATTGTTGATGTTGGAGGTGGTACTGGGACCGTTGTCAAAGCCATTGCTGAAGCTTTCCCGAGTGTTAATTGCATCGTATTCGATCTCCCACATGTTATTGATGGTTTAGTAGGAAGTAAGAATTTGAGTTATGTTAGTGGAGACATGTTTGAAGCCATTCCCAAAGCAGATGCAGTTTTGCTGAAGGTATTTTCTCAACGTTTCCTTGTTAGTAATATGCTGAACTTGTATAGTTATGTATATTACACCGTAAGCCACATTGTCAATAATAATCCCTACAATAAAAGGAAAAAAATGTGTATTGTAAATATTGTGGTGTATGTATGATCATTCTTTTAGACATCTTACTTCAATTTAATTGAACACAAAAATTGTTAATAATCATTAACCAAGCTAAGCTCAATTTCAGTTTTTTAGCGATCTCCTTCATATGCACATCTCTATTCTAAAACATAAAACCTATAGTATAGTTACAATATAAACGGGTCAAAGTTATGTCTACAATCATTTCATATTAAGTTATGTTTTCTTTCACAAATAAAACAGTGGATATTACATGATTGGAGTGACCAAGAGTGCAGAAACATATTAAAGCAATGCAGAAAGGCGATTCCAAGCAAGGAAAATGGAGGAAAACTAATCATCATAGATATGGTGGTAAAGGATAACCCACAAGACAACCAATCACTCGAGACCCAGCTTTTCTTTGATATGCTTATGATGGCTATTACAAAGGGAAGAGAGAGGAGTGAAAAGGAGTGGGCAATGCTCTTCCTTGATGCTGGCTTTAGGGAATACAAAATACATCCTGTTTTGGGGTTAAGATCTCTCATCGAAGTTTATCCTTAGTTAATTTGCATTGTTTTCTATTCAACAAGCTAGAATGCCAATGAAGCTATAGATAAGAAATATTTGTGCATGTACACGTTTACTCATGGGTTTTCATCCTAGTAGTATCCTAAAGTCAACCAATAAGATCTCAGTAGTACTATGCCCTGGTAGAATTGGTGTGGATATAAGTAGACAACTTCTAAATGTACGTGGAATTTATGTGGATATTTGTGTCATTAACTTTGCTTCTCTATAATAAGAAAAATGCTTGACCTCATTCCCCTATTGTATCATCATGTTCTTCATGGATATTAAATAGGGGTGGTCATGGACGGGTATGGTTTTGACTAGATCTTAAAACGAACTCGAACCCCGAAATTAACATACAGTAAACCAATAACGTTGTTTGCCATCCCATGTGATGCGGCCCGAAAACATCGTTGAAAAGTCAACGGATCACGGGCAATAAAAAGGATGTGGAAAATGAATACAAGGAGATGATGAATAAGTGAAAACTTAATTAGGTGATGAATTATTTCTAATTAGAAAGTAAATTTTGTTATTTAATCGAGAGTTTTGTAAGGTTGTTATCTTATCCACGAGCACAACATTCCCATAGTATCTTTAGCAAGAGGGCGCGCAGTTTTGAAATAGTATATGTTTTATAGTTTCAATCCCAACAAGATGTGTGGGGCAGTTTATGGTACAGACTACACGTTTAACATGTTAAGGAGCAACCCAAAAGCAAGTAAAAACCACCCAGATTGCTAGCTAAGATTCGACTGTCGGGCTAATACGTTTAATGTTTTATTTCCATTCTTGATAATACAACAGTCCATCATCGATTATTTCTTTTAATTTTGATTGTTAGCTCTTTAATTTCTTATATATAGGCAAGACCTTAAATATTATGTTCAATTCCAGCATGAGATATTAATTGTCTTCCATATATTTATAAAATAAGAAAGATAGATGGCATCATTGCAAAATGATGAGCAGTCTAATGACTTGCTTCGATCCCAAGCTCACATATGGAACCATATGTTGAGCTATATAAAATCAATGTCACTCAAATGCGCTATTCAGTTAGACATACCCGATATTATCAATAGTCACGGTGCACCCTTTTGCTAGCTCCCGCATCTCGGTATCTTTTGGAGGAGGAGCCATTGAGCATGAGACACTTTTTGCTAGCCATGCTGGATCCAATATTTATGAATCCATGGCAAGACATGAGCAAGTGGTTCAAAAATGACGATCTCAACCCTTGTCACACAACCCACGGGAGCACGCTTTATGAACTTGCAGGCCAGGAGCCGGGTCTCAACCATTTCTTTAATGAAGCAATGGCTTGTGATTCAAGGCTTGTTACAACTATCATTTTTAAACATTGTAGGAGTGTTTTTCAAGGGTTAAATTCAATTGTTGATGTTGGTAGCGGTACTGGGACCGTGGTCGAAGCCATTGCCAAAGCTTTCCCGAGTATTAGTTGCATTGGTTTTGATCTTCCTCATGTTATTGATGGTTTGGTTGGAAGTAAGAATTTGAGTTATGTTAGTGGAGACATGTTTAAAGCCATTCCCAAAGCTGATGCAGTTTTGCTTAAGGTATTATCCCAAGGCTTCCTTGCTAGATACAAACACACTAAACTCATATTGCACTATAAGCCACATTATTAACAATAACGTTAAAATAAACGCTAAAATATGAGGAAAAAAACATAACTCGACACAAAACTGTTAATAACTAATACTAGATGAAGCACCTTTTCATTTTGTTCAAAACATATAACCTATAATATAGTTGCAATCTAAAGTGATCAAAGTTCTATATACAATCTATATATCATATTAAAGTTCTAACTTTTTTCAACAAAACAGTTGATATTACATAATTGGAGTGACCAAGAGTGCATAAAGATATTGAAGCAATGCAAAGAGGCAATTCCAAGCAAGGAAAATGGAGGAAAAGTAATCATCATAGATATGGTTTTAAAGGATAACCTCGAGAATCAACTTTTCTTTGATATGCTTATGATGACCGTTACAATGGGAAGAGAGAGGAGTGAAAAAGAGTGGGCACAACTCTTCCTTGAGGCTAGTTTTAGCGATTATAAAATACTGCTTCCCATTTTGGGGTCGAGATCTCTCATTGTAGCTTATCCCTAGTTAAGTTGCATTGCTTTTCTATATAACACATGTGCCAATAAAAGCTAGAAAGATATGTCAAATTAATGCGCATGTACGTACTTCAGTTTACTCATGGGCTTTCATCCTAGTGTATATGTCTATCAACCAATAAGCAAGGCCTTAAAGTTAAGTTCCACCATGAGATATTGTCTTTCATATTTATAAAACGAGAGTAAGTACCCGCGCGTTGCGGCTGTGAGATGATGGGGGTGATAGGTCATAGAGTGTGAGGTCATAAGAGGTGATAAGTCATAGAGTGTGATAGCCAAATGCCTTATCCGTACAGGATCCGTCCTTGGATTTAAAAATTCGTCGAAAGTATATCAAATGACATCTCTAAAGAAAGAGTATGAATTTTGGGGAAGTACTTAAAATTAATATTGAAATTTAAGTTAAATGTTGAAAATCTAGAGTCTTTTTGCTTTATAATATAGTATAAATAATTAGAAAGAAAGATGGCATTGCAAAATGATGAGCAATTTAATTACCTGTAATTTCGATCTCAAGCTCACATATCGAACCATATGTTGAGCTATATAAAACCCATGTCACTCAAATGTGCACCAATGTTGCTTTCTGAGTTGGAAGATGCGCTCCCTATTAACAAGGAGAGAACCCCTTTTGTGTATAGACTCATGCGTATCTTCCAAAGGATGAGCCGTTAAGTATGAGACCCGCTTTGCTAGCTACTTTGGATCCGATACTAATGGATGGATCCATGGCAAGACATGAGCAAATGGTTCAAAAATGACGATATCAAACCCTTTTTACACAACCCACGGGAGTATGTTTTGGGACCTTGCAGGCCAAGAGTCCAATCTTAACCATTTCTTTAATGAAGCAATGGCCAGTGATTCAAGGCTTGTTACAACGGTCATTCTTAAAAGTTACAGGAGTGTTTTTCAAGGCTTAAATTCAATTGTGGATGTTGTTTGTGGTCTTATTCCTTGATTTTGCTATTTGTCATCATCTTATTAATTATTAAAAAAAATTTAGGTTATTTAATTAAAAGAATTAGTTATTTTCTTAAAATAATAAATGATAAAATAACAGAAGAAAAAAATGTGTATAGAAATATTTTGTGGTGTAGATATCACTTCTCAATTTAAGATAGTGACCATTCTTTTGGACATATGATTTCAAACTTATTGTGTTAATATATAATCAATACTACTCAAGCTCCTTTTCATTTTTCTCAGCGACCATCCCTTTACGTTTGTCTCTATTTTGAAAAATACGACCTATAATATAGTTAAAGTTTTAAGTGATCAAAGATTCAAAGTTCTATATACAATCATTTCATATTAAGTTATGTTTTCTTTTACAACAAAACAGCTGATATTACATGATTGGAGTGACCAAGAGTGCCCGAAGATATTGAGTCAATGCAGAGAGGCAATTCCAAGCAAGAAATATGGAGGAAAATTAATCATCATAGATCATACGGTGGTAAAAAATAACCCAGACGACCACCAAACACTCAAGACTCAAGTTTTCTTGGACATGGTTATGATGACTCTCACAACGGGAAGAGAGAGGAGCGAAAAGGAGAGTGAACAACTCTTTGTTGATGCTGGTTTTAGGACAAACATATTTAAAATGGGAAGTGATAAAAGATATCAAACTTTCAAAGCACATGTGTGGTAAGTTTATTATTTGTGTTTGTTAGAAAAAGACCGAAGAACCTTTTGATCCTTTTGACCTCAATGTGTGACGAGATAGTTACTAGTAAGTAGTACTTGATCCACAAATCCTTCATCTACAAATCTTTTAAACCTAACCTAATTAAGGCGTTCAAAAGGTAAATAGTAACCCACCGACAGCGAAGTTTGTCTTTTTATTTGAATGGTAATAAATCTTTCTAGTACAATGATCCTATCTGAAACGGGAGCCACATGCATTTACTTCAATACTATGATCTACATGGATTGTAGAATTGTAGGTGGATATATATAGCCACATCTATAAGGTTAAGTTTCACCATATATGAGATATATAGTCTTTTTATTATAATTAACACGATATAATTAGAAAAAAAAAAAAGAGATGGCATTGCAAAATGATGAGGAATCTAAAGATTTGCTTCATTTTCAAGCTCAAATATGGAACCATATCTTCAGCTTTATTAAGCCCATGTCACTCAAATGTGCTATTCAGTTAGAAATACCCGATATTATCAATGGTCACGGTGCACCGATGTTGCTCTCCGAGTTAGTAGATGCACTCTCTATTAACAAGGAGAGAACCCCTTTTGTGTATCGACTTATGCGTATCCTTGTCCATTCTGGTTTCTTTGTGAAACAAAACATAGGCAAAACGCGATATGGCAATGACAACGAAGTGGAAGACAATGAGAAAAATGAAGGCTATTTGCTAGCTCCTGCTTCTCGGTATCTTCTGAAGGAGGAGCCGCTAAGTGTGAGACCCTTTTTACTAGCCATGCTGGATCCAATATTAATGAATCCATGGCAAGATATGAGTAAATGGTTCAAAAATGACGATGCCAACCCTTGTCACACAACCCACGGGGCAATGTTATGGGAACTTACAAGCCAGGAATCTGGTCTTAACCATCTGTTTAACGAAGGAATGGCTAGTGATGCAAGGCTTGTTACAGACGACGCCGTCCTGAAACATTACAAGAATGTTTTTCAAGGGTTAAGCTCAATTGTTGATGTTGGAGGTGGTACTGGGACCGCTGTCAAAGCAATTGCTGAAGCTTTTCCGGGTGTTAATTGCATCGTATTCGATCTCCCACATGTTATTGATGGTTTAGTAGGAAGTAAGAATTTGAGTTATGCTAGTGGAGACATGTTTGAAGCCATTCCCAAAGCTGATGCAGTATTGTTAAAGGTATTTTCTCAAAGTTTCCTTGTTAGTAATACACTGAACTTATATATATTGCACTGTAAGCCACATAGTCAGTAATAATAGCTACACTAAAAGGAAAAAAAAAAGAGTGTATTGTACTATGGTGTAGGTATCACCTCCCATTTTAACTTAATGATCAATCTTTAGACATCTTTTACAATTTAATTGAACACAAAAATGTTAATAATCATTAACCAAGCTAAGCTCCATTTCATTTTTTTAACGCCCATCCTTCACATGCGTCTCTATTCTATAACATAAAACCTATAGTTTCAATATAAAGGAGTCAAAGTTCTATCTACAATCATTTCATATTAAGTTATGTTTTCTGTCACAAATAAAACAGTGGATATTACATGATTGGAGTGACCAAGAGTGCATAAAGATATTGAAGCAGTGTAGAGAGGCGATTCCAAGCAAGGAAAATGGAGGAAAACTAATCATCATAGATATGGTGATAAAGCATGACCCACACGACAACCAATCACTCGAGACTCAGCTTTTCTTTGATATGCTTATGATGACCGTTACAAAGGGAAGAGAAAGGAGCGAAAAGGAGTGGGCAATGCTCTTCCTTGATGCTGGCTTTAGCGAATACAAGATACATCCTGTTTTGGGGTTAAGATCTCTCATTGAAGTTTATCCTAGTTAAGTTGTGCTGCTTTCAATATAACATGAATGCCAATGAAGCTATCAAGATAAGATTTGTATGCACGTAATTCAGTTTACTCATTGGCTTTTATCCTAGTGGCATCCTAACCCGTCAACCAATAAGATGTAAGTAGTACCGAGGTAGAATTGGTGTGGATGTAAGTAGACAACTTCTAAATGTACGTGGAATTTGTGTGGATGTTCGTGTAATTTTGCTTCTCTATAATAAGAAAATGTTTTACCTCATTCCCCTTTTGTATCATCATGTTCTTCATGAATATTAAGTAGGGGTTGTCACGGACCAGTATGGTTTTGACTAAATCTTAAACCGAACTGATCCCCGAATTTAACATATAGTAAACCAATTACATTGTTTGGCATGCCATGTATCGAGGTTTGACTACTTTTGTCAAAGACTGGAGGTTGAACCCCCACATGTTACTACTTTTACAATTTTTTGTATTGAACGGCTTTTGCAAATTGTAAGATAATATGCACTATTTATCCAGAAATTCCTATAACTAAGGTAAATCAATAATATATATATATATATATATATCGATATTCAGTTCCTACTTTTGATAATTACCGGTTCGGACCAATCCGAATACCAGTGTACTACTGAAACCAATACTAGGTGTCTTGTTATGAAGAACTTTATGTTAAATTTCCAATAGTACTAAGTTCAGGTGATCTGACCTAAAGCCTAGTCTAGATAGGATTCAAGAAGACAAATAAGAACATGACTGTTATTGAATGAATTTATGCTCCCGAGAAAAGCTATTTCAGCCTTCCGGACAGTTAAGGGCAATTCTTACATCCCTCATCGCTTCACTTCCTGACCTTATTCTCGAGTAATAAAGGGCTTTAACCCATGTTGGTTCCAAAAACTTTGTGTTAGATATCAGAAGAGGATTTAGACTAAGTATGTGCTTTCAAATCTTAATGTAAAAAGAAAAGAATTAAAATGAACTTAAACACAAATATGAATGATTGAGTAAACATGTTTTTGCATTTCATATCTATAAATGAATTTCAACATTCCCTGAAAGTGTAACTTGATGTTTGATTCAACCAGTAATATCCTTGATTAATTATGTAGCAACTAATAATTGGTAGCTTCCTTGCAATAACCATTATGGATACTAGATTAACAAGAAACCACTAACATTGTTCGATGTGTACACATTGCAATTGCACCTCTATTTATAATTCAAGCTACATGTGTATTTATGATACAGAAATGGTCACAGGGATATCCCAATTAGATTGCGTACATCCGAGTAGAAGAGACTCGTCGTCCCCAGGTAACCCAAACATCCATTTACCCGTTTTGTTACTCTTTGGAGGTTGTGTTAATAACGTGAAATAGTCATTGTATAATTTGAAAATGAGATTTCATTTTTAAAGCAGAGTGTGTACAAAGGATTAACATATTGGGTTAATTATGAGTTAAGTTATGCTGTTATATTGCTGTATTAACATCTACATATTAACATATATCATAAAGGACTAAAGGTGGCTTAGCAGACAGTTACTATCACAAGTAAACATCACCTGAATTTGCAAACTAAGATAAGGCTGCTCTAGCTGAATTTTTTTTCATTTAAAAAACATTAACTTGATGTACATGCACAACAATTAAACTAAGAATCTTGCTCTTACCAGATAGCAGAACATGCAGCAATATGTTTCATCATAACTGTTTCATCATCAGATCAGGTGCGATTTGATTCAAGATGGAAGGGACCAATTTCCAGATTTGAAGTCTTTGTAGAAGCCGCTGGATCTCTTTGAAACAACAAAAAAAACTGCAACCACAAAAAGGAATTGAAAAGAAGATGATAACCATAGATACATGATGGTTAGATATGAAAGAAAACACTAGTTCGATAATTATGGCAACAAACCAGGGATTCCAGGGATAACAAGATTTTGTTCTTTGAGAACTGCATGAAGGGTTCTTTTCTCGTTCACTTTCACCCACTTGGAATGGCCTTGTCCTACAGTGCAAAACAAAGCAAATTTTATAAAGCAGTTTAAACGGGAACAGCCAATGTGCTAGAGGTGGCAAAAAGGAGGGGGGGAGGAGGAGGAGAGGGGGTTCTCATAGTTTAGGTTGAGAAGAGTAACAATTGGTACATGTTGGGGTGGATGGGTCGAACTCACCCAAAACACATTCTGTCCAAATATTAATTATTTATAAATAACTAGTGTGTTATGTAGCTTTTGACCCGTTTGTACTGTTCATCCATCTGGCCCGTTCCTTTAAAGCTAAAACTTTGGTTGATACATTTGACACGTTGAATATGAAACATAAATCATCGACCCATTCCTAACTTAATGAGTTGAATTTGCCAAACCAAATCCAACGTGTGAAAGGAAGTCCTTACAAGATGTAAATTCGAGTTGAGATTCTTTTTCTTTACGTTCTCCTAGTTAAAAAAACATAAAATTAAACTAATATCAAACAAACATACCAACTGAGGAGATTACTTTATGGGAAGATTTATCAATCTCATCATCACCAAAAGTTTCAATATGGGAAGCTACCGTACCCTGTAAGAAATTACTAATAATTTCTTTCTTTGACAAACAAACCCCTGATCCTGCCTGAAAAGCAAAGCACATATTCAAAAATAATCGATATAAGATTCACACATAAAGAGAACATAGATACAACATCTAACCTCATAGTACAACTCAATAGCATCACGCGTATAAGAGTTTTCTTTATCCCATGGCAATGGACCAGCACTCTCAGAAAATATGTTTTAAAGCTAAGGATTAACACAGAATTATAGAATTCACTCTAATTACAAAACTGGAGGCAGTGTCACTTTGCAGACACAAAAATAGAGGTGGCTATTTAGGCCCACTTACTGATGATCAGGTCAACCTAGCCAATTGTGGTTAGGTTTTATCTCTAACAGATCAAATGGGTAAAAAAGATAGCTTAAAAGAAGAGCAGTTAAATGGGTTAAAAGTCACCAAAAGTAAACTTCTAATATAACTTTCTAAATCATTTTATTCAAAAACTTATATTACTACTGAAGATATATAATTTTGCAGCCATATATGACAAACTACATATTTGAAGAAGTTTGAAATTCCGGGGCCAAACAGTGATTCAGGACAGCTAAAGCTCGACTGTACCAAAAACTGTAAACTTTTCCCACTACCCGCCATTTTTCCATCTCAAGTAAGAAATATGTGAGAAAGGATATCAAGTCAAGATGAGCTGAAAACATATCAGTCTCACAGAAGTCCTCAATGAAGTCGCTAGACATAACTTCCGCATAGAGAAGAAGCACCGGCCAGTGAAGTATATGATCTTTATCTAAGATTGGCTTTTTCAATCCAGTTAATTCTTGATACATGGCCTTTCCGATCCTCAATCCTCTGTCTTCAATTGCTGAAACTAGGTCCTGCAGAAACTTATATCAGAGAGGCTTCAAAAATGCTAGGCCGAGTGTTACTTTTCAAAACATTACGATGCAAAACCTTTGCTTGAGACAGAGATCTGGAAACACGAGACTCGTGTTCTTGACGTTCAGATATGTGTGAATCTATTTGCTTTTTTAGCTTCTTTAATTCTTCATTATCTGGGTCCTGAGCAAGTCCTTTCTCACAAAAGGCCTTTGCTTCAAAAAACTTATTCAAAGATAACGATGCTTTAGCTGCTCTATAAAAAGCCTAGGAATACAACAGACCAGACACATATGTTAACAATAACTCTAAAAATATTGAACTGAATCATCAACGAATTATGCACAGAAACAGAAACCTTAACATATGTTGGGGACAGCTTTATGGCTTCCTCGGAATCTGCAAGAGCACGGCCAAAGTTCCCAAGGAGTATATTTACATGGGCTCTATTAGAAAGAATTATTGAGGTCTCGGATTCACTTAAGGCCTTCTGATTTATTGCCCGTGTGTAGCAATCTATAGCCTCGGAATAATGCTTCTTTCCCATCTTAACATATTTGTTACCTTCTTCCTACATTTTCAAGACAAACTTCAATAGTCACTAAAATGAACAACAAGAGTAGTAGATGACTCGGGTCACACGATGTATATGTTGAATATTGGTTTGGCATATCCAATATGACACATTAAATGTTTAGTTCCAATCTGGTCTATATTTCTATTTTGTTCATTTTGGTTCGTTCCAAGGTAGCGTTTGTAATCGTTCCTTGTTTAGCAAGTTTACCACTAACAAAAAATGTTATTGTTGCACAAAACTAACTATTTCCAAAATACATACTAAGCAAAAAAAAATGAAAACTTGCTCCATTAAAACGAGGCCATCTGGATAAATTTCCAAAATCAGTTAAATTGTAATACCCATTACTATTTTAATTAACTTTTTAACCTCAAACTTATCACAGAACTAAAAAAAAGCATATATTCTTATAATTACACAAAACATAAGTAAATTAATATATATATATATGTATGTATGTAATTACTTTGAGTTCAAGAGCAGCAGATTGTTTGAGAGCAAAGATGGCATCAAGGTCTGCTTGTTCACTTTCTGTTTGTGGTTCTGACCCTTTTTCCATTAGCAGCGCCATCTTCTCCGGCAGTACCTTTCTCTTTCGCCGGCGGTGGAATTATATGGTGCTATTTACTGGGCCAATGGGCCTCAAAAAAAACTTTATTTTAATAAACTACAAAAAGTTATTATGATATGTTTGAATATATAAATAACTAAAAAGAACAAATTAAAACAATAAGTCAAGATGGCCGAGCGGTCTAAGGCGCCAGTTTCAGGTACTGGTCCGAAAGGGCGTGGGTTCAAATCCCACTCTTGACAATTTTTATATTTTATCCATACAAAAAAATTTTATGCTCGACGTATGCTTATTTACAAATTTTATCCCCCTGAACTATATGACTAGTAACATATGTGGTACCTGTACTTTAAGGGGGTAAAAAATAAAAACGACTCTGCTGGGGATCGAACCCAGAATCTCTGGTTTCGTAGACCAGCGCCTTATCCATTGGGCCACAGAGTCATTTGTTGGTTTCATTTCCTAGATATTCATTAAGATAACCTACGTTTCTTTGGTTATTAATTTGTGTATATATGAAATAGGAAAACAAAATTGTTAGAAAGAAATGGAAACTAAATAAAATTATACGTTTCACGCCCACACATATAAAACATGACTTAAACTGATAATCTAGGTTGGTGATCATTATACATACAACTTATATATATATATATATATATATGTATAAAATTATAAATGAAATTTGATAAATATTCAACTTGAAGAAATGGATCGTCACACATTCGAGATACGACAACATTTGAAGACATGATAGTTTTTGTTTTATGTCTACTATGAACTACATACTAAGAAAGTAAAAAGAATATATGATTTCGGTTTGTTAGTAATTGGAATTTATATAACCAGGGCAATAAGCATCTATTAATCTTGGTATCAATTTAATGACCTTTTCCCTCATCATCTAGATGTTGGAGCGAGGATTAACATTTATTATTTATCAATATATAGAAGGCGCATTTGATATATCTTTGATAACAATTATCAACAAGATCACTAAGTTAATTGAGACAAGATATGGTTGATGACCAGTTGGAAACACGCATTATTAGAACAAGGTGACTATGTGGGCGTTGACAATGGGATCCGTTTTTTCTCTGGACCGGTACAGAGGAACACTAGTTGAACCAGATTAGCGGATTGACAAGCAAAAAACTGTAAACTTGACCAACATTAATGGAGTTATAAGTGATTGCTTTATGTGTTATCTCATTAGAACTTCTAGTTGAAAAGAATTTCTTCTGGTTTTAGCTTTTTTAGTACAATGATTGTAATTTCTAAAATGTACATATGCTATCACTTAAACTATTAGAAATTACTCAAATTAGTAACCATGCTTCCCATTTTAACCATTAGAACACCTCTGGTTTCTTAAGAAACTTATTTAAGCTATACATGTATCAACCACATGAAAGTATATTCTTGATGAAAGGGAGTTTGAGCCACTGTGAGTTCAAGTTAAACGTTATTGTAAATTGAGAACAATTAGCTAAACAATACTGTATAGGATAGGATACCCTTTGATGGTAGAACTATAAACTTGTTCGTAAAATAGTTATTAAAAACCGTCAAAAAAAGTAACTAAAACATCGATCATAATTTTTTATTTCTCAAATCAGGACAAAAACCGGACATGAATAGTTACAATTGTTTTTCTCGTTTTCCTTTAATCGGTTGGTTATAAAACTTTTATCAAAAATGGTACAACAATATCGACTCTGCTGGGGATCGAACCCAGAATCTCTGGTTTCGTAGACCAGCGCCTTATCCATTGGGCCACAGAGTCAATTGGTGTTCGATTTTGCGAAGCTATATTTATAATAACTATTAGTTTGATCGTATTATTTATTTTTAAGTAAGGATTATAATAATAACAATAAATAATATTCCATAAGTAGGGATTGTATCTCATTTTATACATTGTAACAAAGTTGTGCAACGTATTACACCATCAATTATAACGGGAACCAGGTCGAATGATACATTAGATTTCATTATTTTATTGATTTTGTCTTATTAATAAGCCGTTATCTAATACTATCTTATAAAACATTTTTGTTTTTTTTTTTAAGAAAAGATAATTTGAACTACCCAAAATACCTTTATTTTTTATTCACTAATTTAAATAATTATACCTAATATATCTATAATAACTTTGAATTCCAACCACTAATTCTTTTCTCTCTCCTCAAATCTCAATCACTCATTTTTTTTCTCCTTCATAAATCATTTTTATTCCTCTAATTCATTCAAAATCTTTTATCTCAAAAACCGTATATCGATAAATTATAAAAATTGTATGAGTGTTCTTAAAATTCATGCTCTTTCATTAGAGTTATCATTCGATATAGTTTTGACGAATTTTTAAACTCGATAGCGGAGCCCCTACGACAAAACATTTGGTTATCACACTCTATGACTTATCACCTCATATGACCTATCACCCCACCATCACACTGCAACAACGCGGAAAATGCAGAGGAAACGAATGCATTTGTATACCATTAAATTTAATTTTTTAAATTAAATATGAAGTTAAAGATCTTACGGAGCTTGCTCATGTATAACATGATTCGTATTTGATCATATAAAAGATTCTCTTCAAGCAAACCGACCTATCCTCTGCATGGGCTTACGTGATGGTTGGAACAAAGACACATTTGGTTATGAATTCAAATGTAACTAAGGGCACATATCTGTACAGACCAATCAATAGTTCAAGTCACACACTCCCATAATCCATTTTCTCTTCGAAAAATTCCCTTCAACTAAGGATAATAAAATAATAAATACAAGCTATCTCAAACTCCAACAATCGACATAAAAAAATCGAATGTCATTGTCACTGTGTGATGCCGAATGGGGCGTGGGATGCCGACCCTTAACCTTTGCTCTTATATAAATGTGATGTCGGATTATAATCCTCTTTTACATAGGTCCACTTAGGCATGTGTAATGTGTTGTATAAATGTGATGTCGGGTTATGTCAATGGCAAGTAATTGAACTTAACTACTTAAGTAGGACCGAATGCAATCTGGGGTAGCTTGATATAAATGTGACAATTTGATTATTAGGGAGGGGTGGGGAGTGGATGCAAGTAGGCATGGCGTCATGCGGTTTGGCCGAACCCACATTTCAATACCATTACTTACTCTGTTCATTTTGTTTTTTGTTTTTTGTGGGTCTTCTAAGTTTTATTAATTTATTTACTCTATTCTCATTACTTTGCATTTGATTTTAAAAAAATGGTGAGGGTAGACAAATTATCACACCTATCATTACATATATATATCATTAACTTATAGTCTTATACTGTACATTATATTGAGTGCTCAATGGTGTAACAATTTCAAATAATTATATAAACCAAAAACAAGTGAAAATATAAAAAGGGATGGTCGGTGATGAGTTTAGGACTCAAATCTCAATACTACCCCGCTATGTATGGATCCATCCACCATCTTTGATTCTTTGAAAGCCACAAATTAAACCAAACAAGTTTTCATTAGCTGCTGTGATTGAGCAATTTTCACTTACATTTTATTTTATATTTATATATGTTAAATTCTTATAGTACTATGGAGTTCTGCTTTTCTATAAAAGGTCTCATATATATATATATACTCTCTCCGTCTCATATTAAGTATCTTATTTTGACTTTTTAAGTCTTTTTCTTTCAACTTTGACTTTAAATATTTTTGTTTGTGTTATATAATACTTTATATAACATATATGAATTGATTGAGTTTTAAATGTACTTTTCATTAATATAACTTTTATCAACTAATATATAACACAAACAAAAATATTTACGGTCAAAGTCGGAAGAAAAAAATTTGACCAGTCAAAACTGGACAATTAAAATGAGACGGAGAGGTATATATATTAACCCATCTAGGTAATTAAATATTTGAGGTGTGGAGGGAAATGTTGATGGATATATCTAATTCAAAATATTAGTCTTTTTTAGATAATATGAATAATGAAAATCTCATGTGTTTACCTATTTATTTGCGGGCGATCTAGTGGAACAGAGAATATATCATTTAACTTACATAAATGACATACTAATCATTTGGCTGTGTATGATTTATAAAACTTTTTAGATAATGCCACTAATGCTTTTCAGATGTTCAATGTTCGTTATTATGTTATATATTTTCGACTATAATAGTCATGGGTTAGATATTGTAAAACAAGTATTAAAATAAAACAAATAAGATAAAATCTTGACCCTTACATCATGGTTAAGTTGATACGCGAAGATTCACGAAGCAATTGATGTGCGATGATATTTATGATGCACGGTGATTATCACTGTACAAAAACCTATTGTTTTATTTGTTTTACATTAATACTTATTTTATTTACATAAAACCGTAGTCATATGTATTTTATGAAATTGAACTATATTGAGACAAAAAAAAAAAATAACGTGTTTGTTTATAAATTTTTTTCCCCACAGATTAGCTTTATTAATAGAGTTTTGTTAATGATAGTGTTAACTATAATGATAGCTTTATCATTTTCTTTATTAATATGGCATAATACAAGGGGGGCATTAACAATTTGACCAGAACTCAGTCCAAAGTTAGCATGATTTTCGGAGGAGATCACGTCATCTTTGTACATGTGGCATATAACAACTGGCTACCGACGCACTTCTAGAAAAAGTCATAAAACACCAAATATACGTACACACGCAAATACAAATATTGACACATATACTCAATAAGCCTATCGTTAAGAGAAAACTGAAAAGAACCACAATTTTTATGTTCAACTAAAATGGAGAAGGGGAATTACATTTTTCAACAACCTCGTATCTATGTCCTAGGATTAGCTTGTGGTTTCTTTTGGATTTGCTTATTGTTCTTTCATTTTGGTCTTTTTGAAGGCACACCTTTCTTGAGCTATACCTTACAAATTAGTCCTAATCCCGTAGTTAAACACGAGCACGAAAATGCCATAGATACGAAACTCGATAGTCTAGATAAGCCTAATGATTTCCCTTTCGTAAAGGCAACGAGAAAAGTAGAAAATGAAAGTGATCCATGTAGTGGGAGGTATGTGTATGTTCATGATCTTCCTTCGCGATTCAATGAAGATATGATGAAGGATTGTGGAAGTATTAACAAATGGTTCGATATGTGTAAGTTTGTAACGAATAATGGGCTTGGACCGCCTTTAGAGGATAGTGAAGGCGTGTTTTCTGATAACGGATGGTATGCTACTAATCAGTTTACGGTTGATGTAATATTTAACAACCGAATGAAACAGTACGAGTGTTTGACAAATGATTCGTCTATGGCTGCTGCTATTTTTGTCCCGTTTTACGCAGGGTTTGATGCTGCTAGATATCTTTGGGGGTCTAATGTTTCAATAAGAGACGCGGCTTCTCTTGATCTTGTTAATTGGTTACAAAACAGAAAAGAATGGAAAGTTATGAATGGTAAAGATCATTTTCTTGTTGGAGGTAGAATCACTTGGGACTTTAGGAGATTATCGGATGAAGAAAACGATTGGGGGAATAAGTTTTTGTTCTTACCGGCTGCAAAAAACATGTCGATGCTTCTTATTGAATCAAGCCCTTGGAACTCAAACGATTTTGCTATCCCATATCCGACTTATTTCCATCCATCTAAAGATAATGATGTTTTTAGTTGGCAAGACCGGATGAGAAAACTAGAACGAAAATGGTTGTTCTGTTTTGCTGGAGCTCCACGGCCCGGTAACCCCAAATCAATTAGAAGTCTTTTAATCAATCAATGCAAGAACTCGAGAGTTGGGAAGCTTTTGGAATGTGGGATTGTGCAAGAAAGTAAGTGTCATTCTCCAAGTAGTATAATGAAAATGTTTCAAAGTTCGGTTTTTTGCTTACAACCTCAAGGTGATTCGTATACACGAAGATCAGCTTTTGATTCGATATTGGCTGGATGTATACCCGTGTTCTTTCATCCGGGTTCTTTTTACACACAATACACTTGGCATTTACCGAAAAACTATACTAAATACTCGGTTTTTATCCCAGAGAACGATATTCGTAGGAATATAAGTTTAGAACAACGTTTAAGCCAAATTGATCCCGAAAAGATCAAGAGGATGAGAGAGGAGGTCATAAATTTGATTCCTAGATTGATATATGCTGATCCAAGATCCAAATTGGAGACCATAAAAGATGCATTTGATGTATCGGTGGATGCAATCATCGATAAGGTGTCTAAAACGCGACAAGATATGATCGACGGGCATACGAATGATGATTTTATCGAAGAACTTAGCTGGAAGTACGCGTTATCAGAAAATGGCGAGTATATTGGAGTCCATGAATGGGATCCATTTTTCGCTAAAGCAAAACCGAATAATGGTAATGGAAATTAGGACAGATTTAAGCAAACACGACAAGTTAGAATTATACGAACAATGATCTAAACCAACAAAAAGTTATCATTAGTAGGTTTATTATTTTGTCACCGTTTTAGTTAATTAGTAGGAAGCATATATGTTTATGTTCTTTAGTTTTGGATTTAAATATATAGGCGACTATTGATTTTTTTTTGGTTACTCTTGTCTATCTATATTCCTTATTAAAAAATATAGCCCTGTTAAAAGTTACAGGGGGAAATATCTATTATGCCCTCATATCAAATCAAATCACTTGAAATCATCACAAGCAAAAAACGTATCAATATTAGCTACGTATGGTAAGTATTTAATTCATTTTTATCAATACATAGTACGTATGGTAAGTATTTAATTCATTCTTTCAATACATAATTTTCAAATTTAAGAAACGAGTAACAAATGTCTGCATAAAATACCTACTTATGGTAAGTTTTAAATCATTATTATCAATATATACATAATTTTAAACGACCCACGACACCATTAATATATAATTTATAACTTTTCAAAACTTTTGGAACAATTTTTTAATTAATTCATAATAATTTCCATAATTATAAAATGTTATGATTAATTGAGTTGTATATAAATAGCTTTCATTCCA
Organism: Erigeron canadensis; assembly: GCF_010389155.1. Lineage (NCBI taxonomy): Eukaryota > Viridiplantae > Streptophyta > Magnoliopsida > Asterales > Asteraceae > Erigeron > Erigeron canadensis. The sequence continues at coordinate 33,379,268 of NC_057767.1, forward strand.
CACAAAACTTAAATACTACAATATCAACAAACTTTTCGATCTTTACATTGTGTCCTCAAATGGCACAAACAGGCCCGATGGTTCTTCATCGCGCAAAAGAAAACATCGTCGACGTTCGCACACACAGCCTTAAACTCCTGGTAATTCCATCAATGCTTCCAATAGACGCGCTCCAATCTCGCCTTCTGCAGCCCTAATGTCGTTGCAACCAACAATCTGTTACTATTACTTTGTTGAAGTCTTTACCATGGTATCTCGTTGCAACGCGCGGGTACCATGCTAGTATATAATCATATTTATTTAGTGCTTAACTAGCATCCATGTGTTTAACTTCTGTTTTCTTTCACTTAGTTCTAGCAGTTATAAGACGAAGAATTTTATGTTTGTCATGAGTTTCATTTATGATTTGCTGTAATAGATATAGTTTGGTGGTAAATCTTCATTTGCAAACTATAATTAAGTTAAAAACTAATGAATAAATCTTAGCCACATTTTTCTTTTCTTTCTTTCCTTAATTTTTTTAATTCTCTCTCTACCTTGTTTTATTCATTTTCTTTTTAAACAAGGGTTGATGTCTGCACGTTGCGGCGGTTAAACGGTAATAATAATACAAAACAGTGGGAGGATTGATATGTGTGTGTGTAAATAGGAAGAAAGAAAGAAGTTACTGTGTAATAGATCATGGTAGGGTGTTTATCAAATTATGTTTAGAAATATAAAATTAGAACTAATGTGTTAATTATGGGCAGTATGAGAATATTGAAAAAAGTATTTAGATTACCTTAATTAGAATTTCAATATATTTTACAAGGATTTATAGATAAAAACTCATTCATAAAAAACACTTTAATAAAGCGCGTGACCCAAATGGCTAAGGATAGTTACCGTCAAATAGATCATTCTATCACTAGTAATTTTTTATGACTCATCACCCCACCAGCTCTTATTAATACTTTTAATGACGGAGCCGTACAATATCTATCATCCAGGAATATTATGTTTTTAGGTATGAGTTTTTTATAGAAAAAAATAAATTAAGAAATTTGGGAAAAAATTAAAATGAGAAAATCAAGATAAAAGAAATAAATATGGGAGAAGAAAAGGGAGAATTGACCCGAAGTATAAGTATTACGTATGTCTTACTCTTTAGGGTGAATTGGCCCGAAGCAACGAATTGGCACAATAATATCTTTTGACCACAACTAACTATCGTGGAGGTTTTGAGAGCTACCAAATCATAGGCTTGGAAATTTCACAAAATGATATTGCGAACACACGCAAGATCAAGTTTAAAAAGTTTAAAGGCTTTTGGAAAATTTCAATATATATCACCAAAATAGTCGTTCGAAGAGAGTTGTCAAGTGCACGTCATCTATCTATAATATAACTAAAAGAGGTGGTTGGGGTACACTTGTCATCCATAATCCTCCTCCTTGAGCCTAAAACTCACTTTTAATTAATCTTCTATATTTTTAATATTTTTTTAATATATTTTTGGCCGCCTCTTTAATTGTCATAATTTTTTTTATATTTTGTATTCTTAAATCTCTCCTTTTTTTTTAACAGCATAAAATTAAATATATATACAAAGGACAAAGCTCAAGATGAGCTAGCCTAAAAGATTACATCACGAGAAGAGGATTTAAAAGCCACTCTTCTCATTTAATGTTTATCTTACGATTCCTACTAACAAACCAATGGAAGGAATAATAGACAATACTATCAAAAATCTCGCCATCTCTAGTCTTTGTAGGCTCGAAGATGCAATTGTTACGAAACCTCCAAAGAGTCCACCAAACGATATAGGTGATCGAGAAAATTAGATCTTTGTGCATGGACTTAATATGCCAGCTATCAATAGTATCTACAACCATCTTAGGGGAGTCAAAAATGAGAGAGTTAACCTGGAACCAAGCAGAGATCAGGCCCAGTGTTTTCTTTGCCACATGACAGTAACAAAAAACATGAGCAACAGACTCGATCCCGTTGCAGAAAATGGGACAGAGCAGTGAAGGCACATCTAGACCTCGAAAAGATAAGTTAAGTCTAGAAGGAAGTCTGTCAAGTAACAACCGCCAAACAAAGATATTTGCCTTTTTAGGAATGAATTTGGACCAGCGAGTAGGGACATTACCCGAAGGAAGCATAATATTATCAACAAATAGTCGCAACTCCTTAACAATGAATGTATTCGACCCTTCTAGACTCCAAGTCCACGAATCAGGCTGTTGTGAAAATGTCACTTGTTGTCAAATCTCTCCCTAATTATATATAAACCTAAATTTTATTAATAATTCTATTATCATTATAAAAAAACTCTCACGCGACTTCTCAAGGGAAAAACAAAACAACGTCTAAGGAAAAAAAGAGGTTTATTTTTTAATTTAATATTTTAATTGTTTGTTATGTTTAATTATTGTATTGAATTTTTATAATATTATTAGTATGATTCTAATTTTTGAATTTAATAATTGTTAAAACTTCTCAATCCTTTTACTCATGTTTTATCATATATATTGTGTTTATAAATGTATGTATAACAAGCCTATTTTTAACAATGGAAGGATTTGATGTTCTAATAAGCATCTAATGGTATAATATGGTCCGCAAGCAAGCATTCTCCAGAAAAGTCTACAAAAGTTTTCCTTTCAATTTGGTATTGTTGTGTGTAGTAAGTTTATATATTAAAAAACTGTAAATTTTTTATTTAACTAATGTTGGAAAAAAAAAAGGTAAGCTGGATTCAATATTTATATCCAGTTAATTTTCATATGTTTCTTCTTTAGTTTTTATATTAATTAATGGAATCGTTGCGCATAATACACCAATATATGTATTATGTATACGTTATGAATTGGTAATGAATCTTGATGATCATGAGCTAATTCAACGTGGGGATAAAAGTATTATAAACGTTTCCTTGAAATTTGGCGTATTAATAATATTTCTTAAAATTGGATTAAGAACATGGAAACTTTATAAGAGAACTTACGAGATTTTTTTATGTTTTTTTATAATATTTGCAGGGCACGATCATACATGGCTTAGTCAATGATGAATGAGCAGAAAATTTTAGGAGTACTTTGATCGATGGAGTGACTATCCAGCTAGCAATTTTTCAAGTTGCCTTATTTTAATCGTTTTTTTTTTATTTTTAGTTATTTTAATTTTATTCAATATCTATTTAATATACTTGAATTCCAATTTTTTAGCTTTGATTGATATATTTTGAAACTACCCGTCTATTGAACGGACCTGAACACTAGTTAATAAATATATGAACATTGGACACGTATTGCGGGGGAGATTGGAGAGCCACGACAAATAAATTAGAAATGTCAAAACTGCCCATTATATATGTATCGACAACATTTGACAATTTTTGTCAAGTCAAGGGTCTAACATTTGACAATTCGTTACAACCTAGAAACATAAAGGTCTTGTCGATCCAAATTCTTTCATATTAGTAGTGAAATACTGAAATTTATAATACATACGCTCTAACTTTTTAATATACACAATAGAGGCTTAAAGATATCTAATCTATCTACTTTAGTATTTTTTTCATATTGGGTGCCAATAAAATCATCATTAGAGAACACGGTAAAAACACTTAAAAACATAATTTTGATACAGTAAAAGTCCATAAACTAATATAGTTTATAACTAATTATTGTTATTTAAGTGTATAACAACACATTGATCCATTAAAATGAAAAAAAATCACATTTTTTTGTTTTATGCATCCATTTTGATGAATATGCATACAAGATGGATGCACAAGATTAAAAAACATGATTTTCTCTATTTTAACGAATCAATGTGTTGTTAAACACTTAAATTATCATAATAAGTTATACATACATTATGTTACTTTTATGAACTTTTACTACATCAACATGGAGCTTTTAAATGTTTTCACAGAGTTCTTATTTCAAAGGTATTTTTATTTAATTGGCCCCCTTTTAACATTAATCTATCTACTTATTTAACTATAAATTTCATTCGTTGTTTTTCTTATCCTCATTTCATTTGTAGACAAGGAAATTTTTGAAAACAATACTTGTATAAAAATATAAAAATGCAAACACTTTATTTGGAGACGAATAGTACTTATTTTTATAGCTCAATGGTTAAGTACCGGCTTTTCATGCTAGAGTTTTTGAGTTCGAGACATGGGAAGGACAAGGTATTTTACAAATAAAGTTACAGTGAAGCAGGTTTGAGTCCTGCAGAGAGGCAAGATTTTATCTCGATTAAATGTTGTACCTTCGGGCGGTTTAGTTGGGGTTTCTCCTCCTACTAGGTATTAAGGGTGAATGGGCTCTCTAACACGGACCATTAAGACAACGTAAGCTAGATCCCCTGTTGCGAGAAATGATTCATCCCTTTAAAAAAAAAATTGGAGACGAATAAATTTAATTCTCGAATTATCGATAATAATTACTCTAGAAAGCAAATTCAAACACTCTTATTAGAGGGACGTAGGCCCAATCCCTTTTTTGGGATGCATGTAAGCAACAATTTTGTCATCTTAGGAAATTGCATGTGAACTAAGTAATAGAATTTACCATAGAGTCAACAATGATCTTGCATATATATATAAAATAAATATAGCAAGTTTACACAATCTTTAAACTTGACAATATGAAGATACTTTTAATTCTCCTTATATTTGTCTTTTCATCCTTTAAAATTTCTACTTCACAAAAAAGAGAAACTGAAGAAGCTCTTCTCAAATGGAAAACCAGCTTCATTAACCAAAACAATCCTCTACTATCTTCATGGTCACTTGATAATCATAACCGGAACACGAATTTTAGTACACTATGCACATGGTATGGTGTTCGTTGCAACGATCATGGGAACGTAGAAAGGCTCAACCTTACGGCTTCTAGATTGAACGGTACACTTGATCATTTCGCGTTTTCGTTATTCACTAACCTTACACATTTAGACCTTAGCAAAAATGGGCTTTTTGGTTCCATCCCAGATGAAATCAAATATCTTTATAAACTTGTGTTTCTTGATCTTTCGAATAATCGTTTTTCTGGAACAATTCCTCAAGAAATTGGAATGTTAACAAAGCTAGAAACTCTTTCATTGTATTCCAATCCTCTAGGAGGTAATATTCCTTTTTCTTTAAGAAATATGAGCAATTTAGTTTATCTAAGTGTGAATGATAATAAGTTGTCTGGCCCTATTCCTAGAGAGATTGGAAATCTAATCAATCTAGTGAAGGTCAATATATCGTTTAACTGCCTAACAGGACCGATACCATCTAGTCTAGGAAATCTAAGCAAGCTGTCTGAATTGTATCTTTATCAAAACAATCTTTCGGGTCTGATTCCACCATCTTTAGGAAATTTGAGCTCGTTAAGGATATTATATGTATATATGAACGAACTTTCTGGTCGAATCCCTCAGGAGCTAGGAAACATGAAGAATCTCATTGGGTTACAAATAGGCCACAATAAGCTCACGGGTTCCCTCCCCGGTTCTCTTAGCCAACTGCACAAGTTAGAGATATTGGATGTACATGAAAACTTTCTTTCGGGTGTCATTCCACCAGAATACGGAAAGTTGGAGTCTTTGATTCAACTTTCCCTCAGCCACAACGAGTTTAGTGGTCAAATCCCGGTTTCAATTGGTAATCTGAGCAAGTTAGAGCAGTTATACCTTAATGACAATAAATTTAATGGTTCTATTCCTGAAGAGTTGGGGAACTTGAGCTCTCTTGTTGAGATGATCTTGCTCCTTAATCGGCTAAGAGGTCAGATCCCAGATTCACTTGGTAACCTCAAAAACTTGGAGCAATTTGCGCTTCATGACAACCGATTTTCGGGGTATTTTCCTGAAACAATTAGCAATTGCAAAAAGCTAAAATATTTGACTTTGAGCAATAACTCGATGATAGGTCCCATCCCTCAATCGGTTTGCAATTTGAAGTCCTTGGAGATTCTTGACCTGGGGAGTAACCAATTTAGTGGTGTGATTCCGCAATGTTTGGGTAATTTCAGCCATGCGCTCAAAGTGCTAGATCTTCGGATGAATGATTTCCATGGAAATGTTCCCAGAACATTTCTTGAGAAAAACAACAAGTTAGCAAGTGTAAACTTCAACAGGAATCGACTTCAAGGCTCGATTCCTAGGTCTCTTATGAATTGTAAAAATCTTGAAGTTCTAGATTTTGGAAATAACTTGTTAATGGGTGGATTTCCTCACTGGATTGATACACTTCCTGAACTCAAAGTTCTTGTCTTGCAAGGTAATAAACTCGGAGGAAAATTACCCATATCCAACACCAAAAGCCCATTTCCAAAGCTGCGGATCCTTGACTTATCTAGCAACAACTTCACAGGTCTTCTTCCATCGAGTTACTTCAAGAAATTTAAAGGGATGATGGATATCGATGTAGACCTGTCAAGACCACTATATATGGGAGGAAACTTGTCAATGTATGAAGATAGAGTAGAGCTAGTGGTGAAAGGAAGGAGACAAGAACTAGAGAGGATCCTTGTAGTTTTCACTACCATAGATCTTTCGGGTAACAAATTTGAAGGTGAGATTCCTGACACCCTCGGAGGGTTAACTTCACTTCTGTTCCTCAATCTATCTCATAATACTCTCACGGGAGGAATCCCGGTACACCTGAGCAGGCTTTCACAGCTTCAAGCGTTAGATCTTTCGTCTAACAAGATGGTAGGTGAAATTCCTATGCAACTAGCATATCTGACCTTTCTTTCTGTTGTAAATTTTTCGCAAAATCACCTTCAAGGACGCATACCTCAAGGAGGACAGTTCAATACTTTTGGAAACAGTTCGTATTTAGGAAACAATGGATTATGTGGGTTCCCATTGACAAAGGAGTGTGGAGAAGATGAAGTTCCGTTGTCACCCACTCCTGAAGAAGACGATGAAGACTCGACATTCTTTGATGGATTTACTTGGGAATCTGTTGCAATGGGGTATGGATTTGGGATGTTATTGGGATTGGGTATTGGATGCCTAATGTTTTATTCGGGAAGGCCTAAATGGGTTATTAGGTTCACTGAAAGACAACATTTCAGATATGGAAGAAAATCGAGAAAGAGGTCCTGGAATAACAGGTTTGGAAGCTAGGAGATCTTGCAGGCGCAATCGGCTTTCTCAAGTTTCTGATGTTAGTTCTGTCATATCTTTGTAAACGTTGTTTTTGTTCGATTGTAATGATAGGATTGATAGGCGAAGAGGTAAACTCTTATGTATAGAATATTACTACATGAGCATATGTGTTATTCTGTTCCCAAAACCTCCTCTATATTTGCATTGTGAGTAAAAATAAAATAATGGGGCAATAATAAGCTTTTGATGTAGTAGACACCTTTTAACTGTTAGTGAAGAAACCATCTGAGTCTCAAAAATAGAAAGATCTTCAATTTCAATAAAATGTATAGGGGTATACTCAAACATAAACAAACATTGTGTTCTTGTAGCCAAATTTTTACAAAACCTATAAAAAGTTTGCTTAAATCACTCAACCAAACTTGTATTGATCCATCATTTAGCATTCCACCCCACATTGTTTGAGAATTGGGCCAGATTGTTTTGGCAAGAACGGGTCAATCCTAACCCAAACCAATGAGAAGATTGAAGCCAAAAGGATCGACCACAAAACAACAATAGTTGGAGTCCGGTTTTGTCTTCCCATCAAACCTTTCAGGAAAGGATATAGATGAACAATCACCCAAAATGAGAAGAACAATTTTCCAAACAACGGGCCCCATGACCCGTACCCATTGTTGATTGCATCGGATACTCCTGCCACAACCCCAACCATGTTCAAGATGATAAGTGTCGTTGGTGGGATTAAAAGTGTTGTCCATTTGAACAAATACAACTCCCCAAACTCGGCATCGTCGGCTGCTTTTGATGTGACAGTGAAATTGGTATCAACACCACCAAGAACCTTGAGAAGGCCTTGAAAAACTGCAAAAAGATGGGCAGAAACTCCACCAATGACCCAAAACTGCTCGTTCCTCCACCAATCTTGGATGCTAACATGACTCCACCTGAGTTCGAGTACACCAGTAACTATGATAGAAATGAAAAGTGCAAGAAACCACATGCTTGCAAGATTGTTGAGCTGAAAATTGATTCAAAGACACCAAAAAGTTAGTTAAAAGACCAAAGTACCACCAAAAGGCCTTTCGGCTTAGCAGTATTTGAAATGACACATCAACCAAGAGGTTGTCGGTTCTAGTTTCATTCTGAAAAAATTGCATTTTGGTGGATGTGCCTAAATATTTACCTTTCTAACAATAGATAATAATCAAAACTCAAAAGTACCATCATACTTGTTTAGAATGTCAACTTAGTACGTTTATGAAATGTTCAAAGACAAAAATATACGTATTTTGGGTTTAACTAGTAAATTTCTGTTATCAATTTGTCATCAAAACAGGTAGCCTTTCTTACCGTTGGGATAATAAATTTTCCAGTGAGAAGACAGACAGCCGGAAGTGTACAATATGCAAGCAACGGGATAGAAGTAAAAGGGTAAACAATGGTGTTAATGTAAGCAAGCCTCTCGAGCGTTTTCAACTTCCCAGCCCAGGCATACCAGAGTGGGCAATGGCGGCTCATGAAAATCTCAACAGAACCAAGAGCCCACCGAAGAACTTGGTGCAACCTATCAGACAAATTGATTGGGGCTGACCCCTTAAATGCGGCCCTCTTAGGCATACAATAAACTGACTTCCACCCCCTACAATGCATTTTGAATCCTGTCAAGATGTCTTCTGTAACCGACCCATAAATCCAACCAATCTGTAAAAAAATGGTAAAGATGTCAATCTCATAGAACATTACGTATTGGGTTAAAAATAGCTGACACGACATGAACCTAACCCCAATTAAGTGAATGATAAAAGGGGTGACCTGAAATTGACCCATTTAGCCCTTATCGAATGAAAAAAGAAGTAAAACCCTAAGTACTCCTGAAAATAATGTAAGTTTTGAAAGTGTGCAGTGAAATTGACCTAATAACCCACTGAACAGATTAGATAGGTTTTCTGGACATGTTTAGGTTGTTCAGAAAAACCCGATAGTATGGCAAGTCCTGTTTGAGTCAAGGGGAATTTCTGTGGGGTTCAGATCAACCGAGACTTACCAGTATGCAACCGGTTATTTTAACGAAAAAAGGTATAAACGTCAATTACCTCTTTTCCCCATTCAGTTTTCTCTTCATAGCCACAACTAATGACATGAATGGCTTCTTTGATCAACGAATTACTGTTAGTTCCTTCAGGAATACCACCATTTTCCATTAAAGTTGTAGTTATGAAAACTGGAGACTGCCCAAACCGCTTCTCGAAATTCTTTTGAGACATTAGGGACGATTTCTCCAACTCGTCATAACCCTCAAGCCCTTCTTCTATTTCTTCTAGATCATAAGCAGGTACGAAGGACTTCTTCGAGTACTTCTTTTTGCCTCGAAGCTTTCCTAATCCAAGCAAAGCTTTCAGCCCTTTCTTTTTTGACTTTGACTTATCCTTTGACTTTTTCCTTGAACCACCGAAACAGCAGCACCATGAAGGCCAGCAATCACAAGTCATCTTTTGTCTCTTTTCCGACACTGGGGGGTCATAACCGTATAATGCCTGTCGGTTAAAGACACATCCTGTGCCAACATATACCGGGCCCTGTATCCCATCAAGTCCTCTCATGTTGATCTGTAGAATTTAAACAGGGTTATAGGTACCAAAATGGATGGGTCAGACAAGCCATATAATAGGTTAAGCTGAAAAGTTTTGTACAGGTCGACATGAAATACTTCTTGCCAGCCTGATTACAAAATCATACTATTTCAATAATACTTCATTTTTTTGGAAAAAAATCTTAAAGGTTTTTTACATCAAAGTACATTTCAGGTGATTGTCAACCCGTTTGTGTACGACCCAATTTCTTTTAATCCAAGTATATGGGTCAAAAGTTTCATATCTAAGTTGTTGGTAGATTACTTACATCAAAGAACACGACATTGCGATTGGCATACCGATCGTGGCGATCAATACCGTCAAACCGTTGAGGAAATTGGACGTAGCAGAGCTTCTTACCGAGCTGTGGGTCCATTAAGAAACACATTGCTTCCCTAACAGCTTTGCTGTTGTTAATGTAGTGATCACAATCAAGATTCAACATAAATGGAGCATTTGTAAGCACTGCAGACACTCGAATCTGATAAAAGACACAAAGTAATCAGTTACCACTTTTGTCGTTTTTCCACCATTGCTAAAAGCTTATAATTTTTCAGGTAAATCAAAGACATTGGTGAATCAAACATATACATTCTCAACTTCAGAATTGATACTACAAGTAAGGTGAAGTTCCGAATTTGATACTTACAAGGGCGTTCATGGCTCCAGCTTTTTTGTGATGGTTATAACCAGGTCGTTTTTCACGTGAAACATAAACCAATTTGGGCAACTCTTTGCCTTCGACATCAAGTGCACCTCCGGTTCCTAGATAAACCTGTGAATCGAGATTATGGGTTAGTCTTCTAGACGATTTTCTAGGGTCAATGGGATTGACTTAGGGTCAAAGCCAAGTTCAAGCCATTTCACTTTTGTGAAATTATATTCATATAGAAAACAAATATGAAAACTTGAGGTCAAAGTTAAACATAATACCTGAATCATCCCAGGATGATCCCGGCTATCATTCCCGGGCCATGGTGTCCCATCTTGCATCACCCAACCTTCTTCGGGTTTCTTCAAAGCTTTTGCAACTAACGCATTGATTCGGACCTTAAATTCCTCATATTCTCTCTACAAGAAAACTAACAGTTTAACAAAAGTACTAATAACACTACATTCTACAAAAAAGAGTGACTTTTTGCTACTTACTTTCATGGCTCTACGATCCTTAACGAATGTAGGCTGCACTTTATCTTTCAAGTAGTCAATCTTTTCTGAGAAATAATACTCAGGTGCTCTTGGCTCGATGCTATACTTCTTAGCAAATGGAACCCAGCGTCTAGCAAACTCTGCGGTTTCATTCATTGTATCGAATAACAACATAGATGCACCATCATCTGATATGTAACAGCTTACTTTCTCAACAGGATAATCCACAGACAATATCGATAGGATCGTGTTTGCAGTAATGATTGGTGGTTCTTTTAGAGGATCAACAGAACTAACGAAAAAGTCAACGGGTAAAAGCCCGTTGGGTTCACCCTCTCGCTCAAATCTTAAGGAAAGCCTGTCCAAGTAGGTTTCACGGTTTATAGGGAACCATTTTGGGAACTGATCAAGGATCCAGGATAATGCAAACCATATTTCACATATAACGGATATCAACCATAATGGGTAAGCGTCGTTAGCTGGAGTCATGATACGAAAACGGAAAAAGAATACAAGGATCACAAGGCGTAGCACAATAACTATACGATATGGGTTGATTAAACTAGATGATATTGGCACTTTTCGCCATAAGGGCTGTCGGGCTTCTGCCATGCTGCATTGATAAATAGGTGTATTCCAACTATTAATAAATCTGTATTCCTGTTTAAAAGTCCATTATATTGGAAATACGACGAAACACTTACAGATAATCGTCCTCTTCACCAGGGTCGTTTCCACCATCGTCGGTTTTTGTCACAAGGCCTCGTTTTTGTTGCCTAGTTTTCCATTTCTCGACCCGATCCTTCCATTCGTCCTCTCTATCACCCTCGAGATCCTTTCCAACAACTACATACAAGTATAGGATCATGAAGTTATATATATATATAGTCACTGCATTATAAGTACATTCAATGAGTAGCAACCAAATAAAAATGTGTTCTTTACCACTTCCAGCATAGGAGAAAGCAAAGCCATTAGTATTATTTTGTTTAGGAGCATGAGAGTCACCATTTTCCTGTGATAAATAAAAGTTATTAATTAAACGTTACATTTCAAGATTTTGATTTAATAGTAATCTTTTTCGTTTATCACCAGCAGGTTTGGTAACGTGTCAAAAATAATAAATTTTGAATTGTCGGGTCAAATGAGATGTGTTGACCCGCCAAAACTTTTCTCCATATTTTTTAAATTTATCTATAAAATTAAATTTGACTCATTTGGCGCGTTAAGTGACACAATTCTATTCATAACACATAAGTTGGCATACCGAAGGATCATCCACATGACTCTTATCTTGGGTTTCTTGAGGATTCTTTAACTGAAATTCGTCTTCAAAATCATCTCCATCGTCGCTTTCTTCACCATCTCCAACAACTCGTGGACAACCTATTCACAGCACAACTCCACACATTATAATCAACAAGTACACACTACGCTAACAAAACAAAAAATCATTACCTTTGTGACGTTTATAACGAACGTTGCATTGTGGACAACATTGGTTCCCTTCGCTACGTTCATAAATGTAACAAGGCCGGCACACGGGAAACTTGCATTCATGACAAGCAACAAAAAGGTCACCATTCTCTCTTCGTCCAATCTCGTCACCACATACTTTGCATATGTTGGACAATGTATCATGTTCGGGCCGGTCATGGGAGCCAGTAAAGATGGCAGCCATGACATACAAAAAAAGAAAGAAAAATGTGTATCAAAATGGTGAAGAATGAAGGGGGCTTTTGAAGGAGATTAGTGTGTATGGTGCAAGGCTACCAACTTATGGTTGGGGTGTCTAAGGTTTGATTAGAAGAGAAGTAACAATTGCTGTTTGTTTAAAAGGTACCTTACATTCAAAGTGTCAATTGACTTGATTCCTTTTATTTTATAGACACACACATACACACACATATATATAATATGTAACAATTACAACTAATAATTATATAGGCCAACTGCTAAATCTCAACAAATTTGACAGAAACTGAAAATGTCATACTATCTAAAAAAAATTTATCTAGATTAATTAACAAGTACGTTCTTACCAACAATCTGATAGCAACATTCTACACATTTTGATGTGTCTATAAATCAAAACATATCCTAAAAATTGCAAGATTCGTAAGTATCGTATGGGCTTTTTGTATGTTGCATAATGTTTTGTTACAAAATGAAATAAAAAAGCTAATGTTTTGTTTCAATTTAATTGCCACGTTCGATTAACATAAAGTTTCTCAAAAATGTGGTTGGTAATTCTCTATTCTTTTTTTTTTTTAGAGTTTTGAAGTTATTTATTCCTTTTCTAAAGGCAAATATTATTTTGTCAAAAGCGTAGGGTAAAGGGAACACTTTAATCTCGGGTACCCGTATTGGTACCCATAGTAGCAACTCGCAATACCACAGAGATTCTCACAACCTAAACTTCTATTAAACAGGCTCATTCTATTCCAGGACTTGTAATGACCCATTTATTATCATGCTCTCATTCCGTGGTTTAATAATCATGTTCCACTGTTGCAACGGACTAGGTTCTTTCATATCTGATTAGGTCAATATGAGATACTTGATCAAAGTGTAGCATTTAGATGGACGAGAAAAACAACATTTCCTTTTAAGCTCATATTTATACACCCATAAGGCCATAATGGATATGTGTCGCAAAAACTTGGCTGAGGGTGCGATTGCAGCTAGGTCATATATGCCTGATTTTCCTAGCAAAACAACTAAGTTGGCATGAGCCAGCCCAACCAGTGTTGATCCGTTACCCAACCCATCCAATTTGACAACATAACAGATAATGCAAATCCAATACATATTTACACTAAAACAAATCAAGGTCGCGGCAAAGGTGGAAAATGTAGCGTTTCTACAACATGAAACTTAATACTCCTACCTAGCTAACCCTTCATTTCTAGGATACACCAAAACTGCATCAGGAAATCGCCAACTTAGCGTTCATAACTAATGAGTTGTTTAACTGGAAAGCAAGGTACGATGCCTGTATTTACATTTTGTGACAATTCTCATGATGATTCTCTTGATGACTCGTTTAACTTAGCACGCTTTAAAGGCTGTGATTCTGAAGGGTCAACTTCTACCTGACTTGAAGCTTCTTCAGACGGTGGTCCAAATTTAAGTGGGTCGGGTTGTGTTTCAGTTTTGGGTGGAGGGCTTGAAATTTCATGGGCCATCTCAGCTTCTGACTTCTCAAGAGTGGATGAGGATGTTCGGATTTGGTCCACGCCGAATTTGCATTGCTTCTCGAATATCATCTGGAGGTATTTTCCTTGTTCTTCTATTCTCAGCTGTAAGTTTTTTTGGATCTGCACAAAGATATTATGGTGAGAACTTGGCAAAGGAACTGCTGCATTTTTCTGGAACAACCAAAAATAGGAAGCATAAGCGCAGTTGATTGACTATTATACCTCAAGTTGTTCATGTAATCTCTTTTGAACTTCCACCTGTAATCGTAATGCTTCAGTGATCTCTGAACTCCTGTTATAAAAGGGAAGAGACTTTTAATAAAAGAATTATACTGTCATAGCATGGAGAAAACCTATTGATAATTATATACTTGTCACATAATTTTTAATATATGATATGAGATCCTAATGCAGTGAAGAATAACTGAATAACCAAGAACTGATTATACAAACACTCAAATCACGAAACACCAAACTTCACCAAGTCATCTTGCAGTGACGAATAAACAAAAGCTGATCTAATGGGTTAAGTTTTATCCTAATGGGTCAACCAGACAACCAATATATGTTTAGCTAAAAGGGAAACAGGTCAAACAGATTAAAATTTTCCATAGTGTGTTTATAATGCTTACAGTTACAGCCTTACAGTCTCCTGAATCATTTACTATAATTCAAAGATTACGATTATAAACAATAGTTTTTGCAATCACACTAACTTATTAGGTATATGTAACTAATGCACCAAAAAATCTGCATGTCAACCCAACCCAAATAGTATATTGACCAGTTACCCAAGTTGCACGACCCTTGCCGCCTCTTTTTGAAAGAGCAAAGTTTTACAATGACATCAATAGTGGAATGCGTGAAACATCACCAAAAGTCAATTTCTTAGCAAAACACAAATAAGTTCGACTTCCATTTCAAAAAATTTAGATAAGATGATTCAATGCCAATGGGAAACCAAATAATTAGAACAGGAAGTTCGAAACGCAACTACCAGAAATTTGGTTGTTGGCATATCAAACAAGATGTTAGCATCTGGTTTATATAGTAAATGTACTTCAAAGATTAATGAATGAAATGAGCAAATATTGCATTCTTAACAATAAAAGTAACTAATTACATTTTCTCTCATAATAGACACAGTTTTCGTCGATTTAAAAGGTTGAGTAAACAGCTAACTTACGTTTTCAAATCCAATGTCGATAATTCTTGAACTGGAGTCGACTTTTTCTCTGAAGGTCCTGCAAGAAGTGATTGATCAATTTTGTTACTAGATATCATATGACACCTATCACTATTATCAGATGTTATCTGCATATATACAAAAAATCTTGCGTCGGTGTAGGCAATATGAGTGTCAAGAAAAAAATAATGTGATAATATGATTACTAAATCTATACCAAAAAAAATAACAATCACAAGTTCTTAACTTTTTCTATAAGTGATTTAGGAAGCTAAACAGAATGCACTTTGAGAACCCATTTGACTTATGAAGTCATATACAAGGACGTAAGCAGGAAAATTCAGACGAATTTTAACCCATCTGACCCACTTCATTCATAGCCAATCTTTTAAATTTTACCCATTTGACCCATACATTGACCCATTCAGCAGAATTGCCGCCTCTGGCGGAAAAAAAACAGAAACATGCAGAGGAGACAATAAGGAGATAGAAGCAACAAAAAGTAGAAAGCATCCTGGAGCAATATAAGGACCTAAAAGTATATGCCATTTTTCTCAACTCTCGATAACACTTGGAGATCACTAACGTTCACATAAGAACCGCCAAACTTACAATCCCGGTTGTGGACAATAAACATGGATAAAGAAACAAGAATTTGAAGGAATGTTTTATTTACCTTCTGATGAAGGTTCAGGTTTGTATCTTGCTGTCCGATATTTCTGCAAATAAAACCATATATTTACTATATAAAACAAAACACATTCACTTAAAGTTTGCAACTTATATCAATGGAAATACCAGAAATGTACCTGTAGATGACTTTTTACATGATAAATTGTCAAGCCTTCAACTTTCATAAGCTTTAATACTCCCTTAGGGGTAGCTCCTGTGGTTATGAAACAGTTAAATACAGAAATTACAAGTGTGATAAACTCGGCAAGAATAACAATATGCTTACTTTCACTTCCACCAAGCTTGTTGACTGACTCCACGAAGGCTTCATGAAGTTCTGGTGTCCAACGCATTCGAGGTTTGCTTTGGGACCCACTCCCACATGAGGACGGTGTCATTGGTGTGCAAGAGTCCCCGGGTGATGCAGGAACAACAGCTTTTACTTGCACTGAAAGTGAACTTTTGGATGATTTTGCAGCATAAAACTCCATCTGAAATAAACATGCCCATGGACTTCACAAAATGAGTACATAATAAACAAATGCAGACAAGTTGATACTCCTTTTGAATTGGCAAAAACCAATATGGTTAAGATTTTAAGATCTTTGAAAGAAACAGTAGTATTTTGCTCATTTGAAATCCATTCTATATTTTACATTTCGCAAAACATTGATAACCAGTAGTGAAGCAGACCGACCCAATGGCCCATTAGCATATATAGTGTGCCCAATTAGAAAATGAGACCGTAAATACAAAATCTTCTCCTAATGGAACCAAATGAGTCTATCTATATCAAAACAAATGTGTAAAAACATGAAATGGTACCTTTAGACTTTGGTCGGCAACAGGAGTGTCAACTAGAATCTCATTCCAATTTGGCGTTACACCATCATCTTCAGTAATAAGCTGATCAGCCCAATCCTGCCAATCATTAGGCTTGCCAATATCCTCGGGTGGTGGCAAGATACAATCAACACTATCAGTGTGCTGTAGATCATTAGACTCGATACGACTATTTTCAGGGAAATCAAGAAAATCAGACAGTGAATCTGCAGTCCAGGAACTACTGCTGTTTTCTTTCATATACTCACGGAAAGCAATAGAACGAAGAACTCCAGGCTCCTGAGTTATAAAAGGGGTCTTTTTTGAACAAGTTTCCTCAAGAGTATTGGAAGAGAAATGAAGATGTGAACTCATCCCTGATGATGAAGAAACTATGTGCCCTACACTACCATTAGTTGAAGACATCCTTTCTGAAACGCGATTTTAACAACTCTGCAATTATGAATCCTAAATAAAGAAAATCACAAAATTAATCATATGCTTCTTTTGTAAAAGTGTCCACATAGATGAAGTACTAATGTACTTATCTAAAAAACACAAACATAAATAACAAAAACATCTAAATTTAATCAGAAAAGTTCCAAAATTAAGTTATTTTTCAAAATTTCACCTTCTCACGAAAATAACAAAAACAGCTTATCTTACTTGCAGCATTTTCACTTCAATAACAAATTTTACTTCAAATATATAATTTATAGATAAATAAAAAATTAAATATAAAAAAGTCAAAAAGAAGATAGGTTATCCTAAATTATGGGGAACTAGTTTTGTTCAGATCCGCAAGTTATCAAATAACAGCTGAACGAACAAAACTGATTCACTACTTTTTGTAACGGGGATTCGAAACACATTTTGTTATGAATCTCCGTTACAAAAGGTAGTTAATGAATTACGTGACAAACAATCTGATTCACTAACATTTGTGAATCTACTAAAAAAAGCATATATAAACATATGAATATACGTTACAAAAGTAGTGAATCAGATGTTTTGTCACTCATATTCTTACATACACATATATAAGTGACGCATAAACTTGCAAATTAAGTTAAAATCACTAAACATGCATCATAATCATATCATATCATAGTCATAATAATAAATAAATAAATAAATAAAAGTATCTTTACCTCAGATAATAACTTTCAATGAAGATATTGAAATGTTTTCAAAGAGAAAGAGACTTAGTTATATGGTTTTATTATAAATAAAGTAGGTTGTAACTTTTTGGAGTAGCAATACCTAAGTTTAGGTAAAGTATGCGGTGCGCATCATTTTCTCTCGATTACAAACATAAACATTTGTTTTGTTTTGTCGTATTAGCAATTATGATATGATGAGCCAGGAGCTAGTGATACATCTTAGTTATCAATTGGTGAGAAACCTTTGACAAAAATAACATAAGTTAGGATTCCCTATTAGAAATAACTTTAGGGATAAAGATGTTAATCCTGACCATTGAATTAAAATTAAGGGTCAAAATTCAAAAATGATCTTTGGATCTTGATCTTTGATTTTAATCCAAAGGTTGAGATTGATTAAACTTTACACCTAAAGTTATTTCTAACTTTAGAGAATCTTCATCCTGTTAGGTGAGTATACTTCATAATTTCATATTATACAAAGACGGATCTTTGTTGGGGGCCAAGAGGCCCCTGATATTACATTTTCTCATTCAGTAATGTTAGTTCAACTATATTTTGATCAAAATAAATTATATTATTGGTCTAATTATTTTCGTTTAATTTTCATAAAAATCATGGGTTCATCTATTCTTTTTATATATCCAAAAATTTAAGTTCATTTGATATTTCAATAAATTTAAAAGTTCACTAAATTTACCTTTTTTAACTTTTGTTGGCCACAAGCCATAACCTACCTAGATTGAAAAAAACCTTACCTTAAATATAACAAATGAAAAAATAACACTAGACCTTTATATTCAAAACTTCAACATCCATCCATCGTTGATATATTACAAATAAAATAAAAAGACAATTTTGAGTTAATTTGGACTTCATGTTATAAATAGGGTTGTGACAGTTTAAAAATTAAAATTTGTGTGAAAATTAAAAAACTGACAAAACACACTGTAATGAAACTTAATATAATGTGTTTATAACTTCCCACCACCGACACCATTGCCAAAAATTGTGATACGCTACGGGCGAAGCCCTTAATCGAACGGTTGCGCTGTTCAGGTGGATTTCGCCCTTCTCGATGGCCTACCTCGAGGCATTTATAAAGGGGTTGGAAGCCGGATGACTATGGGAACGGTGTGGATTTGATGGTGGCAATCCAATAGATAGTTTGATGGTTTAATACGGTACATGCACTGCCCTTACTGCCATGCCTCTGTTATGGCGTCAACAGAGGAAGAGCAAATAGAGATAGAGGGAGATGTGGTGGTGTGGGTGTGCAAACATATTGTGTTAGGTTTCAAATCATAGTTTGACCATTATTCTAGTTTTCAATTTTAGTTTTTGAATGAACATTTCACATTATAAATAAGGAAAAGGATAAATCCTCCTAACTAATCAACCTAAAAATAAAGAGTAACGATAAATTATACCACATAAAATGATAAATCTACCATAATATACAAATTTCAGTTCTTTTTTTTTTTTTGAACAGCAAATTTGGGCTCAGCGGCATGCCTTTTCATATATCCAACTTCAATTTCAGAAAAAACCTATAATAGGATACCCATGTCTTCATTTATGAGAGCATTTTACTCAAACCAGGATTTGAACTGAAGACCTCTTACTCCTAGCTTCATCATATATCAATCCATCTATTAATGATAAGTTACAAACTTCACTACATACTATACGAATATGTAATCTATAGATGTGGTATAAATATTGGATGGACATTCCCTCAAGTTGAATTGAGGGTCAATTTAGAGAAATCGTAGCCCTTAGATTATAATCAAGGGACAAGATTTAAATATGATCATTGAATTTTGAGCCTTGATTTTAATTCAAAAATCAAAAAAAAAAAATTATTATGACTTAAGTTAACTTAAAAAAATCTCCATCGATAATTATCAGCTCTAGAAAATAAACACAAATAATTGGCGAATGATGTCACAACCAATGTGTTTTGACAAAACACGGAATTTGAAGGGTGATGATTGGGCGACTTCTATGGTTAAGTTGTCCTTTGGTTTTGCCGTATGCAGCAACAAGAATGGAAAAAATGCAAAGCATACGCTCGATTAGTAGCGCGTGGATAAGGGAGAAAGAGTATGTGACGTAGAATGTTGCTGGGCCCACTTTCTTTAGCCATTCAGTGATTGTTTGGTTGATTAAGGTAAGATGTAGGCGCGTAGGATAGCCAAATACAAATTGTGTATTTGCCAATAAATATCTACAAGACTACAAGTACAAAACGAACGACTCATATGTAAAAAGACGAATGATCTATTGGTTATTTTTTTTTTTAAAGGTGAATTTCGCTTGAAAACTTCATGTCGTGATTCAACAGTGGGAGGTTTAGTATACGTTGTCTTAATTGAGTCCGCGCTAGAGAGCTCCCTTGAAATAGAAATGTCTATTTCAAATACCCGATGGGGGAAAACCCCCTACTAATCCACCCGAAGGCACGACGTTCAATAGGGGTAAACTCTGCCCCCTCAGACTTGAACCTGGGTATACCCAAGCCAAGTCATAGGAAGACTTCTTATGTATTTCCCAAGTCTTAAACCCAAGACCTCTTGCTTGTAAGGCAAGTATTCAACCACTTGAGCTAACTAGGAAGTACATCTATTGGTTACTTATTTCGATTTGTTACTACTTTATCGATAAATTCAAATTTATTAATGTTTGTGTGGAATAAAATATCAGGTTGAAACTTATAAAGTATTAGTTTTTAAGGAATGTTCAATAAAAAAAAATGGTAATTAAAGGAAATGAATGATTGAGAGTATAATGAGGATTTAATATATATATATATATATATATAATTTTTACCCCGCACGATGCGCGGCTCTTGGATTATATTTTCAAAACTTTTAGTATTGAATCAATAAAATCTCTAATAAGCAACGTTTCAATAAAAAAAAATTATACAAAATAATTGAAAATATTTAAAAATCAAATATTTAAAATTTTCTTAATAGTCAAATCCACTGCATAAATGAGTAGACAAACAAAATATTAGAATACATAAAAACAATTAGCAACAGCAATTTTGTGGAATAAACGTGTTATATTGATTTAGTATAAAACACATATTGATATAAACGCTTCTATATGTTAGTAATTAACAAACTTATATATTGAAAAAAAGGTGCTAGCAATTATTTATTTAGAAACAAATTAAAAGTTGATTATTTTATTCATAATATGTTGTGATTTTATTTTATTGATATTGTAACAAAAAAAGAATGTAATATATATTGAATGGGAAAAATTCATAAAGATAACACATAGGAAATATCTTATGTGGCAAAATTAAAGATAGTTTTATGTTGAGTTGGATGATTCTAAAAAGCTTGGTTAATTATTGTTTTATTAGATAGATATATAAATAAAAGCATTCGAAACTAAAGGTTATGTAGTGTTTTAAAAATGAATAGTCGTAATTGATAAAACAATTACTAATATTATACTAGTAGATTGGTACTTTTGGGACAGTGGTAACAGTGACGAGTGGTGGTGTCTTATGTCGGATGAATAGGAATATTAATATTATTCAAACAACTTGATTGTATATTATCTGAATAATATATATTATTATTTCTAATAAATATATTAATATTAATATATTATTTCTAATAAATATATTAGTATTTCTAAAATTAATATGCTGACTATAAACTATTACAAAGTATTCAGAAAGAAAAACCAAGGTTTATCATCCTTTGTTCAATAAATATATTTATTGTAACCAAGTATTCATTAAATGCATGTTAATATTTCTTAAAATTGTGAACAAAAACGTATCAAGTTATAGTTCGGAAATCCTAATAGAATGCACATTTTTTCTTCTCAAAACTCTTACATTATTTTACTACTTGTCGAAATACAATTGAAACTCCAACTAGTTGTATAGTCGATGAATCACCCTCATGCGGTCTTTCTCAAGTTCATTGTCGTGTTAGGGGCACACCTCTCTACCATTCCAGATTGTACTGACAATTTATTTTAAATTTTTAGCTTTTTTTTTGAAAAAATATTAAAATTTTGTTTCTTTCATTATAACATAAATTATGATTCCATATCTTTTAAGAAACATTTAAAGATTAGAATAATCGGATAAGAAAAGTAATATATATCACGTCTGACCTCTTCTCCCTTGTCCCACACTTTTTAGAGTATTGGTTGTGTGCACAAAATGGAGATTCCTTATTAATATTTAAATATAATAATAAAGTTGTGAGGTATGATAATTAAAGGTTAGATAAAATATGTAGTATCTATTTTAGGTAAAGTAGGGGGATTATGTAAAATTTAGGAGGTTATGAAAAATTCAAGGGGAGCTATGTATGTTTATCAAATTCAAAAGTTTAATTTATAACTTTTTTTAAAGTGACAATACCTAAGCTTAAATAAAGTCTGCAATACAGATCTTTTCCCTTACTCCATACAAAAATAAGCACTTGTTAGTATTATTCTTTCTTTTAATCAATCATCATCGTACATCCATAATTAATTAAAGTTAATATTGGTTTTATGCGTATCTTTTTATCATTAAGTATGAAACGATGTTTCGTATATATACAAAGAATGAATGATAGCTTAGTGCATCTTTCTATACTTTTATTTTCATAATCATTGAAGATATAGTTTTTGATCTTTTGCTTTTTGTATTTTAATTCCAAAAACTTATATAGTGAACAAAAGTTTAATTATACCTAATTACCTATATATGTGTCTATGTGATGATTCGTGATATTGGTGGAGTCGTTTTAACTATCTATCTATCTTATCTATCTATCTATCTATATATATATATATATAATACCCTATAAAAGAAATAACTTATTTTTATATTAGGTAATTCTACCTTTGAATTACCAGATTTGCCCTTGAATTTTTTTGTTTTCTTTTTCTTTACGTAACTACCCAAAATCTCTAATAAAACAGACCGTCTTCCCCACTACTGCCGCCGCATTGCGCGGGTACCATGCTCGTATATATATATATATATATATATATATAGGGTAGAGATCCTGGAAGAAGGTGTCTTAAGGAGAGAAGGGAGAGAAGGTCCTATGAACCAATCAGAACGCGACATGTGTCAAAATGAAAAAAATGCGCGGTGACATTTTGGTAAATAAATCAAACTTTTCTGAAGTGATCAGCCTAGGTTCCGATCAGCTTGGGTCTGGGTCAGCTTGGGTTCTGATGAGCTTGGTCAGTCTGGGTTCTGATCAGCTTGGGTCTGGATCAGCTTGGTTGGTCAACATAATCAGTTTGGTTAGCTTGGGTCTGGGACATGTTGGGTCAGGTTGGGGTCTGTTCAAGTTGGGTCAGCTTGACACAATTTACACATAATCTACACAAATGTAGATTATAGGTTTTGGGTCAACTTAGGTTCTGGGTTGGGTCAGGTTTGGGTCAGCTTGGGTTCTGATTAGCTTGGTTGGTCAGCATGATCAGTTTGGTCAAATTGGGGTTAGGGTCTGATTGGGTCAGCTTGGGGTCAGGTTGGGTCAGGTTGAGTTAGCTTGGGGTTGGGTCAGCTTGGGGTCTGGGTCAAGTTGGGTCAGCTTAGTTAGCTTGGGTTTGGTCAGGTTGACACAATCTACACAAATGTAGATTAATTTACACAAATGTAGATTATGGGTTTTGGGTCAGCTTGGGGTCAGGTTGGGTCAGCTTGGGGTCTGGTTCAGGTTAGGTTAGATTGGGTCAGCATGGTTAGCTTGGGTTGGGTCAGCTTGACACAATCTACACAAATGTAGATTAATCTACACAAATGTAGGTAATGGGTTTTGGATCAGCTTGGGGTTGGGTTGAGTCAGTTTGGGGTCTGGGTCAGGTTGGGTCAGCTTGGGTTGGGTCAGCTTGACACAAAACTACACATAATCTACACAAATGTAGATCCCAAGCTGACCCAGATTCCAGGCTGACCAAGCTGACCCATAACCCAGGCTGACCAATCTGACCCAACCAAGCTGACTAACCAAGCTGATCGGAACCCAAGCTGATCAGAACACAAGCTGACCCAGAACCCAAATTGACCAACCAAGCTGACCAAGCTTACCCAACCAAGCTAACAAACCAAGCTGATCATAAGCCAAGTTGACCCAGACCCAGGTTGATCCAGAACCAGGTTGACAAAAGTTTGATTTATTTACAAAAATGCCACCGCGTTTTTTTTTTAAATCCACATGTCACGTCCGGAGATGCGGCGTTGTAATGGAGGCGGTGGTAACGCTTACGGGTTGTGGTGGCGCGTGGCAGCGGTGACGGTGATGTAATGGCGGCGACAGTGGTTACAACGGGTGGTGGTGACGACGGCATGGTGGTAGTGGCGAGTAGTGTAGATTATTAGTGTAATGTAGTTTTAATGAATTGATAAAACGTAAAATTAATATTGAATATGAATTCGATCCCGTAAGCGTTACCATCGTCTCCATTACAACGCCGCATCTCCGGACTCCGGACATAACTTTAGTTTTCATAAAGCTCTGGCAAAATCAGTAATGGTATCTTCTATGATTGTATACTCTGTTATTTTACTATCTACTATTACTATTACGTACATCGGTACATGAGAATCAATACATGCACTATAACCAAAATCCCCTTACATAGATCATAGATGGTTCTTGTGTTTTGCCAATACCAAGAGTGAATCATCTGAATTGTCCATTTATCCCAATATGATATATATTCACAAAACTTTGGGAGTTTGATCAGGTCGAATAATTACTTTAAGAAAAAGTGAAATCTAGTCACATAGACGAACTTCATAGGGGCTGATAAGAGATGGTGTCCATTGAAAAATTTTACTAGGGATTACTTCTTTTGTTCTTAGTTCAAATCCTCATTGATAAAAACTAGCGAGTGGCTAAAAAAATACTAGAAATGAAGTTAAAACTAGAATGAAGTTAAAACTACACCATTCTTGTCAAGAGATGTTTCTTTTGGGAGAACGATTTGTAACCCAAAAAAATTGGTGGATTTGAGTTCTTTGAAAGCAAATCTTAAAGACGGTGTCTTGCCAGAGAGAATGCAGTCATTTCTAATTTTCCATATAACCTAAAAGAAAGCAAGGATAATCAGGTTCATCATTTGACGTTTGGTGAGGCTGATGCAGGGATCACGATGTACCATGAGGAGCTCTCAGATGTTGAGTGGGTTAGCAAGTGGCAAATTACACCAGGAGATAAAATATGACCATAAAGAGTCACCAAAAAGGCGGTGCAAGAAAAGATAGGTTGTGGATTCATCTTGACAGTTATACGTATATGTAAATTTTTGAGAAAAAAAATATAACTTTTTTATG
The DNA here is from genome assembly GCF_010389155.1 of Erigeron canadensis. Classification (NCBI taxonomy): domain Eukaryota; kingdom Viridiplantae; phylum Streptophyta; class Magnoliopsida; order Asterales; family Asteraceae; genus Erigeron; species Erigeron canadensis. The sequence goes on from NC_057767.1 coordinate 33,404,518, forward strand.
TAAGTATATGACGATTTGTTTGAAAATAAGAACGTAGCTTAGTTAGGATCTCGGCACCTTGTTGGATACAAATGAGAACATCACGTTTAATTTAAGTTTAAATAACACATAATAGCTTAATTAATAATTAGTACGGATCTCGGCACCTTGTTGGATACAAATCACAAATGAGGATTTCACGTTTAATTTAGATTTAAACGAGCATAGTACTCGCGCAATGTGGCGGTGGTGGGGAAGACAATCTGGTGGTGGCGTTGATAGGGTTTTACTTTGCTAGAGACGAAATGGTTGAAGGGCATAGTTGGTATATCACGTGAGAGGGTGCTTAGCATGGAAGATTATTTAAGGGCATTTTTATCTTATCAGGTTCTTAATTAAATTAAGGGAGAAATCCAATTTGCTTTATAAGGTATTATAGATAACACATAATGTGTTAATGTTCCATAAACTCATACAGTAATATAGAATTGAGAAAGTGGTTTATGTTTATTAACTAAGTTATAACATTGGATTTAGTCAATTAGTCTTACTTTTGATTACACTTAATTTATTTTAATAATAATCTTACAGATGCAGGAATCCTATTCATTTTGTTTGTAGTGCGATGAGGCAGCCCCCAATCATGGACGTCACGGTGTTTTTAATTAATCTACTAATAAACTAAAACTTAATTGACATGTTCTTGAAACGACACATAATGTAATCATTGATCGACACGTGTCCTTTTAATTTATTAATTTTGTTAAATTAGCTTTTTTAGTTGTATATAAATTCAATTTTCTTATTAGACTTAAAATTAAACTCTAACCCTTGGCTTAATAAACTTATTGTCATTAATAAACTATAATATTGTCATTAATAAATTGTTTATTTTTCTTTCTTAATTATTCAACTCTTAATACTTATGTTAACTATAATAAGTTATTAACATAAAGACTTCAAAATTTTGAGTTTACGATCCAAAATCACAAGGTTATTTGTCATCATCCAAATCCACTATGCTTACAAGTTCTGATTTTGATGTGGTTCTAAAAATTTAAGGTAAATTTAAAATTTTAACTAAACATATATTATATTTATCACTATTGTTTATTATAAGTTAGCTTCAATCATTGATTTACTTTAACCACAAATATACTCACGAATCATGTATGAGGCATATTCGAATTTCTTTATGATACAATTTATATAGCTATCGTATATCGTACGGGTATTAGGACTAGTTAATGTATATAAACGGATTTTAAATTATTACTCTTGACTTAAAGAGTATTCGATATGGAATCTTTCATCATATACTCGTATATCATAAGGTGTTTTTAATTAATTAATGTATATATACGGATTTTAAATTATTACTCTTGACTTAAAGAGTATTCGATATGGAATCTTTCATCGTATACTCGTATATCATAAGGTGTTTTTAATTAATTAATGTATATATACGGATTTTAAATTATTACTCTTGACTTAAAGAGTATTCGATATGGAATCTTTCATCATATATATCAGAAGATAACATTCACGTTAGACTGAACGGAGTAGCCCGTTCCCACCCTTGGTTTTCGTTCGCAACGTCCAGGAACACCCCCGGAACGCCCATCATATATATCATAAGATAACATTGTCACGTTAGACTGAACGGAGTAGCCCATTCCCACCCTTGGTTTTCGTTTGGAACGCCCCTGGAATGTTTGGTCTCGTCTCCGGGGGGCGTTCTGGCTTGTTAAAAATCGAGCCCCTTTTGCATTTCGAACGCGTCTCAGCGTTTGGAGTTTTGTGGCCATATGGCCGTTGCCACCTATCAACATTAACTTTTAATTTTTTTTCCCCATTTCACATTATATATATATATATATACACATACACATATCAAAATACATATCTATCTATCTATCTTCATCCTTTCTTCATCTTTTTGTTTCAACAAAATACACATACAGATTCTCCTATAAAATCACCATATGGATTCTGATTCATCTGGATCTTCTAACGGCTCTGCCGATTACGAAGAGCGTGTGCATAATGTGATTCTTCGAGCCGCCGAACTAGTTAGACGGCGGATTACTGACCAACCTGCCCCAATCATTCACCGAAGAGTATCAGTTGATCGTGATCGTATTGAAGCACACGCGCGTTTGATGCGTAATTACTTTGCTGATGAACCGCGATACAACGCGAGATTGTTCAGAAAAAGGTTTCGTATGACAAAAAATTTATTTGAGCGGATAGTTGGTGATTTGGAGCCTAGGTACCCATATTTTCAGACGAGATATGACCATGCTGGGAGAAGAGGGTTCATCGGGGTACAAAAGTGTACATCTGCAATTTGTCAATTGGCATACTGCGTGAATAGTGATTTTCTTGACGAGTATTTGTAGATATCTGAGCGAATATCAAGGGAAACATGTCTACAATTTTGTATTGGTAATGATATGTTTAGTATGTATACTTATATATAGTTAATTATTTATAGTACGTATATATACTTAAATATACTTAATTATTTATACTACGTTTTTTAGGTAAAATAAAACAAGTATTAAAGTAAAACAAATAAAACAATATGTTTCTTTTCACTGAAAATCACTGTGCATCATGAAAGTTATCGTGCATCAATTGCTTCGTGAATCTTTGTACATAAATTTAACCATGATCTAAGGGTTAAGATCTTGTCCTATTTGTTTTACTTTAATACTTGTTTTACAATACTCAACCCCTTTATACTACGTATATATACTTATATATGGTTAACATTTATCATTAAAAGGTATACGGGAAATTTATGGAGCAACATACCTACAGAGACCAACTCCGACCGATCTGCAACGTATATACGATGTCCATGAACAAGTTCTTGGTTTTCCCGGTATGATTGGTAGTATAGATTGAAGGCATTGGCCATGGGAGATGTGTCCGGTGGCGTGGCGAGGTAGTTACACAAGCTGCCATGTAGGTAGTCCGTCATTGATCCTTCAGGCTGTAGCATCCAACGATCTATGGATTTGGAATGCGTACTTTGGACAACAAGGTTCTCACAACAATATCAATGTGTTCGAAGCATCGCCGATTCTTGAAGAAATTATAAACGGATTGGCACCCAGCGGTAAGTGATTAATTTCATTTTTTTTATTTTAGATGTTTAATTCTAAGTGTTTAATTTAAGTTTTTAATTCTAAATGTTTTATTCGCAGCATCGTTTTGGGCAAACGGAAACCATTACGAGAAGGGCTACTATATGGGTGACGACATCTATCCCGAATATGCCACATTTGTGAAGACCTTTTCTGACCCGATTAATGATAACAGAAGACATTTTAAGAAGAAACAAGAGTCGACACGAAAGGGTATCGAGCGGCTTTCGGTGTGCTTAAAAAACGATGGAAGGTTCTAAAACATCTGGCACTATATTGGGACAAAAAAGCTATCCAGAATGTTTGTTATGCTTGTATCATTTTACATAACATGATCCTGGAGGACGAAAACAAGGCCCTATGCCAAGACTACAACGCCGAAGAACCGGGCCTAAATCCGGATTATTGGAGGCACCAAACTCCAATGGAAGTTCGGATCCAAAATTTGTGTGCCGTAAAAAACCGTAAAACCCACAACATGCTAACGGCAGATTTGGTTGACCGTCTTTGGGCGAATACACCACATGACTTCGAGACTCCAACCGACCCCTTCGCAGATCTCCGAGATTATGTTAGCACCAACGACTCTGATTAATCTTATTTTATGTTTTATGTACTGTTTTTTAGTGTAATGTGTTTTTTTATTTAATAAAAGGTAGTATGTTTTATTTAGTTTTATAAATCATAATTTAAAAAAAAAAAGGGGGGGGGGGTTAATGCTTCTAAAGGGCATTCCTTCACCATAAGGGAATGGGGGAATGCCCCTTATGATTAGTAGTGGACACTTGTCAAGCAAGGAGTGGAGGAGGGGCATTCCCTTAACTTTCCACTCCTGTTAGTCTTAATGCTGGTGTACGTCACCCTCCGTGACAGAATCGAACCTTCGTGACAGAGCCTGACCTTCATGACAGAGCCGATCCTGCGTAACGAAGGTACCCGTTGTAAGCCTTATCTAATATGAAAGATATTCTCTCAATCTCTTCCTCCTAAATTAAAGAGATTTGCTCTAATCTCGTCCTAAATACCAGATCTGACATATTATTAGGAATATTCTCTAAATCCTAAACTTATTCTCCAAGATAACCATCCCTATATATATGGATGAGTTTTAAACCTAAAAAATGATTTTCCACCTCTCCAGAAGACACACACGCAGATCTGGACGTCCTCCTCTCTCTATAAGAGATGTTCCAGCAACCTACAACAATATATTCATATATCAACAATATACCAATATGCTACGTGACAGCGACTCTCCGTCCCGAAGCTTCTCACAACCTACAATGATTAGGCAAAAGCATCCTTGGATATTGGGATATGATAATATCCTTCCATGAGCATGCTAAACATGATCGAACAGATCGGAAACACACTATACACAATACGATCGATCAGATCTAAAACTCATTCGCTAGTATGGTCAGAATCGGCTAGCGCAAACATAATTGATTGGCATAAAGAGGCACGAACTCTACCTTCGGGGAATCGCCAACAAACAACCAATGATACCCATCATCCCCTTCTAAATCTAACCTCAGTTTGGTGTACAATCATTTGGCGCCATCCGTGGGACCCTAACTTTCAGATCCCATATCAACTTTTCCAAAATCATTATGATAACGCGCATTGAACTAGATTTATTAAAGACGGGAAATGTACCCAAACAATACATGCCATGTGCCTCCATGTGACTTAGCACAACCTCTAGATTTGAAGATCTCCCCCCCCCCCCCCCCCCGTTCGGAGATGCCCTTTTAAAATACACAGACATATATATATATATGTATATATATGTCCGCTGCATTACGTAGCCTCTCTGTTTCGAGATCCCCATGTTTTTAGAAGATTTATCTGCTATGTCACGCAGCCATCAGATCTGAAGATCTCTTCCCAGTTTGGAGATCCTTTTCTTAAAAGCAATATCTTTGCTACGACACGTAGCCATCAGATCTGAACATTTCTTTTAAGTTTGGAGATCCATTTCTTAAAAAATATCTTTGCTGCGACACGTAGCCATCAGATCTAAAGATCTCTTCTCGGTTTGGAGATCCTTTCCCTTAAGAAACATCTTTGTTGCAACTCGAAGCCTCCAGATTTGAAGATCATCTCGATGTTAAGGACCTAGTTGTTAAAGGACCTGTCACAGTAGCGCGTTACAACACGAAGGATTCTCCGTAACGAAGACTCCCGAAGCATCCAGATTTGAAGATCATCTCGATGTTAAGGACCTAGTTGTTAAAGGACCTATCACAATAGTTCGCTACGACACCGTAGCGAAGGCTATAATCTAGGGATTTGATCCAGATTCAAGCTGTGTTTGGCGTTCCTCATAATTAAACTTCTCAACTAAGCATTACCGACATTGATACTTTTTATGACATTCGGGTCATGGTGACACGCAACATCACGAACCGGTTGCACCACGAAATACGTGGGTCACAAAGACTCGTATCATTATTACACGGCCCCATCAATGAGCTATGCTACAGAGGGTAATCGATTACAAAGTCGTCTCCTATAAAGGCTAGCCGAAATAAGGTCCAGATATTCATATCAAGATCCGACTTTTCCCTACATGAGATGAGGCTACATCTCCATAGGTAGAGTATAAAAACATCACGATTAAGGAGGAATGTTTGCCCCATATCTTGAATATATTTTTTCTGCCACACACAGCCTATAGATTAGAAGACCTCTTTAATGCTATAAAAATAGCCTCGGCCCCGAAGGTCCATCCGCAGACCTTCCGAAGTTCAGACCCGAAGGCCCATCCGCAAACCTTCTGAAGCTCAGACCCGAAGGTCCATCCGCAGACCTTCCGAAGCTCGGATGCCTTACAAAGCTCAGATCCAAAGGTCCAGATGTAGCTTTGGTCCCGCAGACCTTACATAGCCTCAGGTCCGAAGGCCCATCCTTAGACCTTACAGAGAATTATGTCTAAAGGTCCAGATGCAGCTTAGGTCCCGCAAACCTTATATAGCCTCAGACCCGAAGGCCCATCTAAAGGCCCATTCGCAGACCTTCTGAAGAAGATCTCGCAGATCCTACAAAGCTCAGATTCGAGGGTCCGGCCATAGCTTAGGTCCCGCAGACCTTACATAGCCTCAAGTCAGAAGGCCCATCCTTAGACCTACAACAATATATTCATATATCAACAATATACCAATATGTTGCGGGACAGCGACTCTCCGTTCCAAAGCTTCTCACAGCCTACAATGATTAGGCAAAAGCATCCTTGGATATCGGGATATGATAATATCCTTCCATGAGCATGCTAAACACGATCGAACAGATCGGAAACACACTATACACAATACAATCCATCAGATCTAAAACTCATTCCCTAGTACGGTCATAATCGGCTAGCACAAACATAATTGATTGGCGTAAAGAGGCACGAACTCTACCTTCGGGGAATCGCCAACAAACAACCAAAGACACCCATCATCCCCCCTTCTAAACCTAACCTCAGTTTGGTGTACAATCAGTTAACATAAGGGGAATTGCTAGTTGGAAGATGATGAATTTTTTTAAACAATTTTATTAAAAATCGTCTTAATTATATGATTATGTTAGGACATAAAAATGAATGAATTACATTTATCATGTTTTAAGATATATAAAAGGATTATTAGGTTACTTATTAGGCTGATATATTTCCTTGCTAGTTGTCTAGTTGAATTTTTTTTGGCTCTTATGGAGTTATGGTTGATCCGCAACCGGTGGATATTCACCAGATCAAAATGATGATTGACTTATCCCTACTTCTATACTACTCTATAAGGTAAACTATCTCACCCCTTTAAGTAATTAAGATTTTAAAATGACCATATTACTCATACTTTTTATAGACTAATTTAAACATTTTCACCTATTTACGTATAATACCTTAATGAAATAAATTGCAATGTAAATTCTCCAACCTTTAAAGAACTATATTAAACCATCTTACATCAATTAATTTATATTCACCACCACGCCACAACCACTGTCACCGCCGCACATGGCCACCACCACTGCCGTCGTCGTTACACCTTCTTTGTTACCACCATCACCGCCACATCACGCGAACATCCGTCTAGTTAAGTTATATATAAAATATTTCTTTTAACAAAAGTCATTTGCAGCAACAAAATAATAGACCATCAACAATTCTTATGTGATTACGTCATTAGCATACTTTTTAAGGATAAAGGATTCCTCTTTTTAATGGGTTAAAACTTAAAAGACCAAAGGGTAAAACTTGGCTGTCCTTTTGCTTCAACTTGTTCAATTTGATGTGGAAATTTTCTTCTTAATAATAAAACTATAAACCGATTTTAAAAGTGAGTGGCCATATAAATAAAGACTCATGCCAACTCAGGCTAAAAACCCATATTTAATCCGGATTTTGGATCAGATCTTTTGTATACTCTTTTGTATGGGCTACTTTAATTAGTTGTTACTACATTAATTCTTAACAAATTTTAATTGCCGTTAAATAAAAAACCATATTTAATCAGGTTTTTAAGTTTAACAAAGTGTTATCTAATTCTATTTTTTAGTTTTATACTAGATTTAGATCTGTGTCAAATATACGGATTATTTATAACATATTAAAGATTAAAGATAAAATTATATATGTGTAATCCAATTAAAGCTAAGATTATTTATAGTCCGGTTACAATTACTAATAACAACAATATAACAATGATTATCCTTATTATAGTCTGGTTACATTTACTGATAACAACAATATTACAATTAGTTTGATTACAATATAATTTAAAATAAAATTTTTATATAAAGCTTTATTTGTATTAACCCAAATGTTGTAACTCTCTAAATCTTAGCTATATTTTGTTTTTTGATAGACATTATGCAATAAAGTATTAATTTTTTAAAAATTGGGTTAAAGTGTAAATTGGTTAAAGAAAATCAAAAAGTGTAAATTAATTTAGACATGTGTTGATTAAATTAATTTTAAGAAATTGAACGTTGTGATTGATTAATTGAAATAAGGTCAGTTACCTTTTAGTATATATTAAGATAAATTTAACATTTCTACTTATTAACTAAATTATGCTTGAAACTAAATAATAATAAAAAAAACACTAACTTCGTCTATACGAACACGAGTTCGTTTACTTTGAATCGTTACTTTGACACTTACGTTGGGATGTCCTTACGATGAACAGTCGCCTGTCAATCAAAACATTCGCCCACCATTATGTACTATGGCACAACAAGTTGTACATAACCAATTATTATGCAAGTTGCTAAGCACTCATTATCTCAAAAAGTAGCTTAAAGAAATATAATAAAGATTACTTTGTGAAAATTGCATAAACGTTAGAAGCAAAATTTATTTTAGTAAAGGATTCTCTCTAAGTTCTTTAAACGGTTAAGATTTAAAGATTATTTCTGAATTCTGACTTTTGAATTTAATATAATGGTTAAGATATTTTCACCTTAACCCTTCAAGTTGAAATTCACTTGAGGGGATCCCCTCCCATTTATTATACTTCTCTATTCTTTTTTCCCTTTTCTTTTTGAACAACTCTATTCTACGTAAAAACAAAAACAGCTCTATTCTACCTCTGACATTAAGACTTTTGTCATTATATTATAAAATGAAAAAATCCATCTTGTTTTAACTAAAATGAAAAAATATCCAATCCTATTTGACTATTAAAATATAAATGACTGAAAAAAAAAGAATTTCATAGGTTTAGTAAGTTATGAGAAAAAACTTACAACAATAAAATGAAACCATAATAAAACTTAACGGTCAAAATAAAATAATAACAGAATGGAATGAAAGTTGTAATGGAAGTAGTAGTATAATTGATTGAGTCATTAGAATTTTTTGTAATATTTGGTTGTTAAGATTAAATGAAATGAAATACTGTAAAAAGACCAAAATACTCGATGTATAATGAAAGCCTATAAGGTAGTGAGTTAGTGGGAAAGTTAAAAGATTATTTTTATAATTTCATTTCAATTTCATGATGGAACGGGAAAAAAAATAAAGTAAAAACTTCAGAATAAAAATGATGGAATTATATTCGTAATACAATGGATTATTTCATTAAAAAAAACTAAAGAAATAAGTATTTTCATTTCATTATGATGTCTTATTCCATTCTACCCATATTTTTGTCACTAATAGGAACTTTGTGAAATTTTTGTGAAACACTAAACAAATTATGAATAAATTATACTTTTACCATTAATTAATAAATAGATAAATTAATAAAAATATATGACGTTTCTTGGTGATGAGTCTGCTGATATTAAATAAAAGATTGGAATATCCCATCTATCATCCCATTGGCACAATGGCACCTACCATTTTTAAAGTGTGCTCATTACATATATTATTGACCTACTTACATCAATCTTTTAAATTATAATAATTCATTACCTGTATTATGTGATCGAATTATTAACTCCATAAATATAACCTTAGTGGATATAGGTATTTTCAAATCCACTAAACGGCCTCTGGGGTGAGTTTATCTAAGGTTTCGGGTTCGAGTCTTGGAGTTCTCATCTCAAATATATTTTTCATGAGTAGGGGGTTGAAAGTCCAAAAAATATTTAGTTAAAATTGTCTCTAACACGTCTGAATCGAAACTCACTTTTGCAAAAAAAAATAAAAAATAAAAAAAAATCCATAAATGTAACTTTTTTTCCACTAAAATCAAATACTAAACTAACGTAAACAAAAAAATAAAAATAAAAAATGAAATCATTTCTTATCTTTTCCACGATCTGTACACTACTAAATTTTAGTCGTCACCACCAAACATGCTCTAAAATGTTGTACAATAAGGAACTTAAAGCATGTTTAGTGGTGGTGTACGGATTACATTGTCTTTTTTAATATGTGTGTTTACAAGTATACTTGTTTTACTTTTGTAAAAAAGTTTACTTCAGAAATGAAATTACTGGAAATCATTAAACAATTGCAAGAGCGATTTACGTCTTTAACTAACAAGAAATAATAGTTTTTATAACACAACTTGTGCCATATCGTCATAGTTAAACAGGAGTAGGTGTATGTATCTTGGTACGAAAATGATATTTGTACCACAACCAATGATGTTATGCCGTAGTATGCATAATAAAACCAAAAGGAGCAGGTGTATGTATCTTGTTCTGCTGTTGTATGCATAATAAATCCAAAATCTCATTGTATAATTCAAACTCACAATTGATTGCTATCCACTGACTTCAACTAAAATTGGTAGCGTGACGGTCTAAGTTATCATATGAATACAAGAACAAAAACGAAACAAGTTTAATAGGTATTTGAAGCACCTAGTCTTTTGGTTTGATTGATAGTAGTTTCATACAAATCGATAAAAACTTACATAGTTAGAGAGGTTTTCAAGCAAACAATCCTTTTAAAATGTCAAAAGTTTTTCACGCCAAAAATAGTTAACAAGACTAAACTTAAAACTTTTGTCACGAGATCTTGGGTGATAACTTTTCACACATGAGTTACATCATGTTTGACCCATTTCACTTTTTGTTAAATCGTTAACACGGTTCTAACAAATTAGAACAGGCACAATAACTACATAAATTTGATGCCATAGGATCATAACAAACAAGGTAACATTAGCGACAAAACACAAGACTTCATTGCACCAAAAACAAAGATGGCCAGGCCCACTGCAAGTCTTAATTCTAGCAAAATTCATACCAACCAACACATTACTACTGAGTTATAACAAAACAAGGTAAGACCAGTAACAAGCAAAACCTCCAAATGACCACATCCTACACAATGGCATTAGCAGCACTGGCAATCCTAGGCCACAAATCAGCACACTCTTTTCCAATGGGTCCAGTAATTGCAGATCCTACAATAACAACAAACAATGGTTATGGCCAACAGCATCCTTTGACCCACACATATACTAAGAAACAAATTCTGTAGAAAGATTTCAAAATAACAGAACCATCAGACCTATATGCATATACATGCATCGGACCAAACATTCGAGAGGTGGCAAAACGGGTAAAGATGGCAGTTCTGAAATGGGTCGAAACAGTATTTGTTTCAAATTGTACATATAAACAGTCATACGTGGGTTGAACTGCAAGCATCTAAATTTCCATGTTTCTATAATAAGTTGATGAGCTAACCAGTAACTATGATTTAAAAGTAAAGAGAATGAAACTTTCAGATCAACATCCATCATCTTTCACGGATTAACAGATGTCTGGTTACAATGAACCAGTATAAAGATCTTGAAAGCACACAACTCTACATGCAAAGGTAGTAGTTTAACTAATATTACCTTTCATTTCTCCCTTGGGATTGACAATGACTCCAGCATTATCTGCAAAACAACAGGAAAAAACGTAAAAATCCATATAAAGCTAAAAACGATACAAAATGTGTTGCACCTCTATAGCACCAAGAAGCCTTTTATCAAAAAAACGTCAAGAGTAACTAAAACCCAACAGAAACTATATAGATATGCTTTTGACTTAATGACTATAAACTATTTGCATACCATAGTTTCAGCAAGCCAAATACAAAAGTGATATGTTAATAGAAAAATAAACCAAGATTTGCATATCCTAATCAGGTGGTGTTGTTTTCAAAAAAGCATTTCTTGACTCATAAATCTTTGGGCATAGATTCTACTTCACTCCTAAACATATATCCTACTTCACTCTGCTTCTCCAACCCCACCACAAGCATCATGTTCACCCCACCAAGTGCCTTATTCCCCTTTTGTATTTCTTGAAGACATCTAGAAAAGGGCAATAAAACACTCCACAACAATCCCACAAATAGAAATGAGATTTTGCAAGGAAAAAGGTACAAATTGCCCCACTTTCTTACACTTTATTTTTAAAAAAATCTACTGTTTATGCAATTTTATGATGTGCTCTTAAGGTTTTCCGGAGCGAGAGGTAGAGGACTCCCTCTACCTCCCGCTCCGGAAAAACTTAAGAGCACAGCATAAAAATGCATAAACAGTATTCTGAAAGCATTAACACTGGCATTGGCGGTTTAAATATTACAAGCTACTTTCAACAGTAAATATTTTATGGATTAACATCTTCTCATTGCTACATTCATAGAATAATGAAAACAACTCTTTAAAGCAATAAACTATAGTACTTCCAACTCCTTAAAGATCTTAAAGGCAAAAGTAGTAAGACAAAAATCACCACATGGAAGGCAACATCACCGTAAGTAAATGTGTCAAAACGGCTAAAAAATCTCAAAAACATTGCATATGGGTGCATTTTATTTCTCAAAAAAAACAAAGGGATTTCAACTACCAGTTAATCAAAATAAAAGTTAAAAACAAGAGCTAGTTTCTAAAAATGTAAAGAAGGGCTTCAAATTTCCAACGTTAATCCTTTTTTGGAAATATTGTTAGCAGTTCTCATTATCATTCATCGCAACCAAAAAACACATTCACATTTAAAGTTTATAACCAAGAACCTTCAGATATCTTAATTCAGATATGCCATCATAATGCCACATCAACTAATCCATATCAACTTGAATAAAGAGCATACTCTATTTGAGCTTTAGGTTAAGCAGTTCCATTATCATGGTTCCATCTCAACCTTTATTCCCCACCCGTTATAAATGTTACCATCACCCCCCCCCCCCCCCCCTACATCTGCATCCTACCATCCAACAGAAAAAACATTAATCATTAAAATCGAGCGCTTTACTGTCATTTTACGATCTTAAACAGCATCTCTTAATCCAAACACTCACCACTAGCTTATTACCTTACAAAACATTATTCATTGACTCACTAACTTCCTTCAATATATAATAATCAAACCAAAAATATAACTTGCAAGTCATACAAGCTCATAACAACCCTTTATATCTAACATCTCTCTAACCTAACGATAAATCAACAAAATATTTCAAATGTATAACATCTATATATACATATCACATATAGATACAAAAAATAAAAATATAATCAAAGAATGTGTGTATATATATATATATACCTTCAAAGTACATAAAAACACCGTCCTTTCGGCGCCACGGTTTACGTTGACGAACAATGACAGCTGGCATAACTTTCTTTCTCAAATCAGGTTTCCCTTTCTTAACAGTAGCCATAACCATATCTCCAACGCAAGCTTGCGGCAACCTGTTCAGCCTTCCTCCAATACCTTTCACTGATATGATGTACAAGTTTTTGGCTCCGGTGTTGTCGGCGCAGTTCACCGTCGCCGCCACCGGAAGACCTAGTGACATCCGGAACTTGTTTCCGGCGGAACCTCCACGGCCTCGCTTTGACATGGTTGGTTGTTGATTGAAATGGAATGGAGCGGAGGCGGTGTGTTTGTATATATATGTGTAGATAGATATAGGTTTTTGTATGTATAGGTGTGTTACTAGGGTTTGGTGGATTTGGGCCTTTCTTTGGATTTGACAGTTATGGGCTGTATGTAGATAGTAGTTTGTATTTTTTAATTTTTTTTTCTCTTTTTATTTCTCTTGGCTTTGTAAAATAAAATGTTTTATCAAAAAAATACAAAGTTTTGACAGAAATTAAATTGTTGCATTGTGTTATAGCAAAATTACAATTTTATCATTACAAGACACACTTCTAAATAGATTATATGGAATATATATTCAAGCTAAATGGTAAAGTTGATTTTGAAAATGGGTAATAAGATAGAACATTTAAAATAAAGTCTTCTTTTTTTTTTTTAACAAAAAATTGGTTTTATGTTAAATTTATATTTTAAAATATACAAGCTTACAAATTATGTTTAAAATATATACTATATTATCGGCGTGATGAGGCATTGTAATGGCGACGTCAGCGGTGGTGCGACGACAAGTATTATAAGCTATTGATGTAAAAATGGTAGTGTACTTATTTTAAGATTTAAGAATAGATGCAAGTTAATTTCATTAAGGTGTTTATAGGTATCTCAAGTAGGTATTATAGATATATTTTTAAAGTGGAAATATCTATAATATCTACTTGAAATACAACCAATCGCCGCCGTCGCCGCCACCATCGCTGTCACTGCACGCCACCGCCGCCGCCGCCAACACACGTTACCGCCGCATCACGCAAGTACTATTCTAGTTATGTTTAAAGAAGATATGTCTACATCACTCAAATCTTCACCCATGGCCAACAAAATTTCTACTTACTAAAATTTTGCTATGAAGTAACAAACATATGTTCTCAGGATGTGCGCTAATATATGCATGCTAACAAGTTATATACTTGGATTTTTCAAGAAGCAAAGCCAAAGGCTAATGACAACATAGGAGAAAAGCAAAGGGGTAATGAAAAGTAAAAGCGAGTCAAGGATTTATATAAACTATGATTAATTGGAAGGGGTGAACTTTAGATAATTCGTTCAGAATACAAAGTAAAATCAAGACGAATGGGTTTGACAGAAAACTGAACCAAGGGTGTCTACTGAAGATTGTTTAGTTATCGTTTGAACATAAAATGACATCAAATTCAAAGGGAAAATGTATATATATCAAAAGTTCCTGCAAATTTTTTTATTGAAAGGCATACTTGACTCATACGAACCGATTATTTACACCAGCTGTCACAAGTGAGACTTCAACTTACAACCGCTGGGTTGACGGGTTACCCACAAGGCCACAATACCGTCAGGCACTCAGGCTAAAGGCCCCTTGCTTGAAGTTCAGCATAAGAAACCAGCTACAACCAATGGGAATGTTAGATGTGAGAACTTACGGATATGAGTTCATATATACATGCACCACTTGCAACAGCAGAAGTAAAAAGTAAAAACACAAGTGTAGAGGTGGGTGGCTGGGTCAGGAATCTGGTCAAACTGAAACTTATGGTACCTACTTAATGCCCATAAAAAACTCTTGTCAAAGAACATTATAAAGACTTGATAACTACAATAATAATACTTTAAAAGAAATCTGAATACTTACACAATTAGATGACATAATAAGTTACATCTTCCACCTTTGATCAACTAATAACAATCCATCACTTCCAAAACTGAACCCATATCTTGTTTCCAATATTTCTTTCAGCTATTAGAAAAGAATTCGAATATCATAAAAAGAATCACCTCGGTTGGATTTTGATCAATAAAAATGAGGATGTTTTAATTAAATCTAAACTAAAAAACCTATTATAATTAATTATACTTACCATAAATTGATCCTTGAAAAAGAGGATGTTAAAGGGCGGTGGTTGGTGGTGATTGTAGGCGGCGGTAATTGGAGAGGGTTTGGGGAAGAAAGGGTTGGGGTTTGGTTTGTTGAATGTTTGGGTTTTGAGAGGGGAAAGCTAGAGCAGAATAGAGCAGCGTCGCTGCGTGTGGTGACTGGTGAGGGGTTACAGGGGTATTTTAGGAATAAAATAAATATGCTTAAAATCTTAATTCCAAACCCCTTATAAGGGTTTATAGATGTAACTAGATTTTAGATTCGTGTCCAACACTGGACACGGGATTTAAGATATTATCATTATTAACTAGATCTTCATACATTTAAGTCATAAAAGTTTATAATTTTGAATATATACGGTTCTAAGTGTTATATTTTGCAACTTGTAGTACAATAATCATAGGTTCGTCACTGTCATTATTATCCGAGACATACTGATGGAATTGTTTGCCGTCGTAATTCCACAAGGCACATTTTCTTTATTATTGAATATTTTGAAACCAATTGTACTCATAATGTGATATTATTATGAAAGATAATTAAGAATTAAAATATAAACATAATTGTAATCTTGTACTTAATATTCAAGTATATGTATTTGATCATGATGCGGACCCATAACACGCATAGATTTATTTTCAATCACCTGTCTTATGATAATTAGATATCAATTAAGATTGTTTTTATATTCTTTGATAATAATTAAGACTCTTGATTTTAATGACAACTGTAACTTTAAACATTAATACGCAAAGCTAATATATATAAAAATAAAAAGATAAAACTATGTACCTTTTTTATTGAAAGATAAAATGAATCTTGAATGGAGTTCATATTGATTTGGATTTAGTATTCAAGTAACCCTTCGTTGTAAATCGTGTTTTGTTCTGTGATCGTTTCAGGTTCTGTGATTCCTATTGTGTTTAGGATAATAATATTGTATATCATCATTTGTTATTATGTTTGTGATATGTATCTAGAGTTCAAATTGTGTTTATATTAAATATTAAACTAAGGGAAATGATTAATCATCCTAACAAAATAGCCTAAAAATTCTCTTAACTATTGGATTATGACATGTGGAAAAATAAGGGGCAAGATTAGGAAAGATAATTATTGGATACCACATGTCATTCTCTTAGAGTGTTAGGAGGATTAGTCATTTTCTTACATTTGTTAATATTAATATTTTTAATTTATAAAAATGTAATCTTATATTTGTTAATAAGTAATTAGGTTTTGAAATAATTTTTTGAATACAATATTTTATATGTTGAAATATTTTAGTTAATCAAATAATTGTAAAAAATTCTCTCAAGTTGATGGCTAAAATTAAATATAAATTAAGTATCCAGGGCTAAAAAATGTAAATTATTGATGGAAAACAAAAAAGTGTAAATTAATGAGACTTTTTCTACAAATTAATATAAATACTAATATAATAATATATTTGGATAATGATTATTATGATTTTTAATTTGTAGTAAATCTAAATGATGACATAAGCGAAAATCAATTTGATGAAATTAAGTGATTTGATTGGTTAATAAGTCATTAGTTCAACTGTATTATAGTATATATATATATATACATATATATATAAGATATAAGATCATGACACGTAAAATCAAAGAATTAAATTGGTTAAGAATGATTTGATTATACTTATCATATTTTAAAATTTATAAAAATATCATTAAGATATTTAGTAAGATGATATATCATTTCCTTTGTTACTTGTTTAGTTGAATTGTTTTTGGGCTCTTATGGTTGATCCGCAACTGGTGGATATTCACCATACCGAAATGATGATCGACTATCAACAATTATTATGTAATCACGTCATAAGCATTACTTTTTAAGGATAAAAGATCCCTCTTTAGAATGGGTTAAAACTTAAAAGACAAAAGGGTAAAACTTGGCTGTCCTTTTTCTTCAACTTGTTCAATTTGATGTGGAAATTTTTTTTCTAATAAAAACTATAAACCGATTTCACGTTTTTAAAAAGTTGGAGTGGCCATATAAATAAAGGCTAATGCCCACTCCGACTAAAAACCCATATTTAACCTGTATGGCTGTATCAGACTTTTGTGTATCTTTGTATGGGCTAGTTTCTTAGTTCTTACTACATAGTTATTTAAAAAATTTTAATAGCCGTTAAATATAAACCCATATCTAATCAGGTTTTCAAGTTTAACAAAGTGTCATCTAATTTTATTTTTAGTTTTATATTTCTACTTATTAACTATAATACACTTGAAGATAATAATAATAAAAAATAACCACTGACTTCGTCTAAACCAACGAAAAATAATTCACGTTGAATCTTAACCCCGGTCTTCTGATGTCGAAAGAATGACCGGGTTAACACGATGTCCTTACGATGAACAGTCGCCCATCAATCAAAACATATACGCCCACCATTTTGTACTATGGCACAATAAGTTGTACATAACCAATTATTATGCAAGTTGCAAAGCACTCATTATCTCAAAAAGTAGTTCAAAGAAATATAATAAAGATTACTTTGTGAAATATACATAAAAGTTTAGAAGCAAAATCTATTATACCTCTTCTTCTTCTTCTTTTTTTTTTTTTTTTTTTCTTTTTCTTTTTGAACAGCTCTATTCTACCTCTTGCATTGGGATTTTTGTCATTGTATTAAAAAATAAAAAATGAAAGAAAAATATTGTTGCTTAGAATAATATGGTTTGAAATGGTTCTGATTTTATAAGCAAAAAAATTCCTTTTGTTTTAATTAAACTGTAAAAATATATCCAATCCCATTTCACTATTTAAATGTAGATGAGAAAAAAGAAAGTTCTATGGGATTTACGAGTTATGAGAAAAAATTTACAACAATGAAATGAAACTATAATAAAACTTTAAGATTGAATGAAATAATTACAGAATGAAATGAAGGTGATAATGGAATTAGCAGGTAATTAATTGAGCCATTAGCATTTTTTATTAATGTTTGGCTGTTAAGATCAAATGAAATAAAATTAATGTAAAGAGACCAAAATATCCAACATATAAAAAAAGGTAGTGAGTTAAAAATATATTTAAATAAATAAATAAATTTTTCATGCCATTGTAATGTTTTATTCATTTTATCCTTCATTAATGCATACCAAACGCAACCCAACTATTTTTGTCACTAACAGTAACTTTGTGAGATTTTTGTGAAAGACTAAACAAACTATGAATAAACTATGCCTTTACTTTGAATTGATAACTTAATAATAAAAATATATGACGTCTCTTGGATAGTGATGAGTCTAATGATATACGAGTATTTAAATAAAAAAACTGGAATATCCCATCTATCATCTCATTGGCACCTACCATTTTTAAAGTGTGCTCATTGCATATATTATTGGCCTACATACATCAATTTTTTATGATATAGTTCATTATTTGTATTATGTGGTCGAATTATTAACTCCAATCAAATATAATATATTATTTCATTAAAATTACATATTAAACTAATAAAAATGAAAAAAAAATATCTTTTTTATCTTTTTCATAATCCGTACACCACCAAATTTTAATTGTCACCACCAAATACGCTAGAAATTGTTCAACACTTAAAACATGTCTAGTAACGTATGGCTAAAAACTGCTGATGGTGTACAGAATACATTGTCATATGTGTGTTTACAAGTGTACTTGCTTTACTTTTGTGAATAAGTTTACTTAATAAATAAAATTATTAGAAATCATTGCATAAAACAATAGAAAGAGCGATTTATGTATACAAACTAACAAGAGATAAATAGTTTTTATAACACAACTTGCTTCATATCGTCATAATTTAAAATAAGCAGGTGTATGTATCTTGTTCTGCTGTAATCTGCATAATAAAACCAAAAAGAGCAGGTGTATTTATCTTGTTCTGCTGTTGTATGCATAATAAATTCAAAATCTCATTGTATTGATCAAACTCACAAATTGATTGCTATCAGCCTTGAGCCTATCATATGTATCCACTCACTTCAACTAAATTTGGTAGCGTGACAGTCGTGAATTATCACATGAATACAAGAACAAAAACGAAACAAGTTTAATAGGTCTTTGAAGCACCTTGTCTATGTTTTGATTGAAAGTAGTTTCAGACAAATTGATAAAAACTTATAAGTTATAACGAGGTTTTCAAAACATAGACAAGGTGCTTCAAAGACTACATAAATTTAATGCCATTGAGTCATAACAAACAAGGTAACTTGGTGACAAAACATAACAAGACTTCAATGCACCAAAAACAAAAATGAGTAGATGACCATGCTCACTGCAAGTCTTTGATTGTAGCAAAATTCATACCAACCAACACATTACGACTGAGTCATAAAAAAACAAGGTAAGACTAGTAACAACCATAAACCTCCAAATGACCACATCCTACACAATGGCATTAGCAGCACTGGCAATCCTAGGCCATAAATCAGCACACTCTTTTCCAATGGGTCCAGTAATTGCAGATCCTACAATAATTGAACACATAAAAACAAACAACGGTTATGGCAAATAGCATCCGTTGACCCACACATATACTAAGAAACAAATTCTGTAGAAAGGTTTCAACATAACAGAACCATCAGACCTATATGCATATACAAACATCAAGACCAAACATTGGAGAGGTGGCAAAATGGGTAAAGATGGCAGTTTTGAAATGGGTCGAAACAGTATATATTTTAAATCATACATATAAACAGTCATACGTCGGTTGAACTGCAGGCACCTAAATGTCCATGTTTCTAAAATAAGTTGATGAGCTAACTCTGATTCATCATCTTCCACACATAAACAAATGTCTGGTTCCAATTAACCATTATAAAGATCTCAACATCTTATTTATGCATATTAAACTTGACAGCACACAACCCTACATGCAAAGGTAGCACTTTAACTAAAATTACCTTTCATTTCTCCCTTGGGATTGACAATGACTCCAGCATTATCTGCAAAAAGACAAGAAAAAACGTAAAAATCCATATAAAGCTAAATACAATACAAAATGTGTTGCACCTCTATAGCACCAAAATGAAGCCATTTACCAAAAGAATGTCAAGCGTAACTGAAACCCAACAGAAACTATATAGATACGCTTTTTAAATAATGACGATAAACTATTTTCATACCATAGTTAAGCAAGCCAAATACAAAGGTGATTTGGTGATAGAAAGATAAACCAAGATTTGCATATTGTAACCGGGTGGTGTTTGTTTTCAAAGAAGCATTTATTGAGCCATAAGTCCTACTTCACCATGCTTCTCCAACCCCACCACAAGAATCGCGTTCGCCCCACCCAACTCAACACAGTCAATCTGCAGCTGCTATGCAACAACCGCCTTTTCCCCTTTTTGTCTTTCTTGAAGACAAATCTAAAAAAGGGCAAGCGAACCCTCCACAACAATCCCACAAGTAGGACTAAGATTTTGTGAGGAAAAAAGCACACCTTGTTACACTTTTCTAAAGAAATTCTAACGTCAACTCCTCA
This sequence comes from Erigeron canadensis, assembly GCF_010389155.1. Taxonomy (NCBI): domain Eukaryota; kingdom Viridiplantae; phylum Streptophyta; class Magnoliopsida; order Asterales; family Asteraceae; genus Erigeron; species Erigeron canadensis. The sequence continues at coordinate 33,425,336 of NC_057767.1, forward strand.
CTCCCTCTACCTCCCACTCCAGAAAAACTTAAGAGCACAGCAAAAAATTGCATAAATAGTAATCTGAAAGCATTAGCACTGGCATTGGCATTTTAAATCTTACAAGCTACTTTCAACAGTAAATATTTTATGGATTAACATCTTCTAATTGCTACATTAATATAATGAAATCAACTTTTTTTAGCAATAAACTATAATACTTCAAACTCCTTAAAGATCATAAACGCAAAAGTGGCAAGACAAAATTCACCACATGAAAGGCAAAGTCACCGTAAAAAAACATGTCAAAACGCCTTAAAATTTCAAAAACATTGCATATGGGTGCATTTTGTTTCTCAAAAAATGTAAAGGGTTGTAAATCTCTTCAAAACTACTAATAAATTTTTGGTACGGTGTTCGAATGTCTTCATTTTCAGTTTAGAAAACAAAAGAACTTTAAGTACCTGATAATCAAAATAAAAGTAAAAAACAAGAGTTGGTTTTTAAATATGTAAAGAAAGGCTTCAAGCTTCCACGTTAATCCTTTCTTGGATTCATTGTTAGCAGTTCTCATTATCCTTCATCGCAACCAAAAAACACATTCACATTTAAAGTTTATAACCAAGAACCTTCAGATATCTTAATTCAGATATGCCATCATAATGCCACATCAACTAATCCATATCAATTTGAATAGAGAACTTACTCTATTCAATTTTAAGGTTAAAAAGCTTCATTAGCATGGTTCTATCTCAACCTATATTCCCCACCCAAAATGAATGTGATAATCACAAACACACCCTCTCCCACACCTGCGTCTACCATCCATCACCACAGCACACTGCCAAGAACAACCCAAAAAACACAAAAAAATAGTTGGACACCAATACTTTGCACGGGTAACAAGTCAGCCAACTAATTATGCTCTAAAGCTACCACCTTTTCAATCTAAGAGAGTGTTCGTTTTTGCTTATTGCGATGACTATGGCATTATCAACAACAAAACAAGCTAGTTTTATGAGTTATCAGCTTATATCATGAGCTAGAGCTTATTTTACACTTACACAATACTCGTCCCATATTAATTGTCCAATTTTAACTTGTTCTGCTTTCAACTTTGACCGTAATTATTTTTGCTTGTACTATAACACTTCATATAAATTAAATGATCGGATTGAGTTTTAAGTACACTTTTCATTAAAATAACTTTCATCAACTACTATACAACACAAACAAAGATATTTATGGTCAAAATTGTAAGCATAAGAATTGGACATTTAATATGGGACGGAGGGATACTTATCAGGTGCTTATCGGTCATTTTACCATCTTAAACAACAAAAGTTAATACATATTACATATACAAAACTCAAATAGCTTATACAACAAAACTCAATGACTCATTAGATATACATATTACATATACAAAATAAAATACAATATAATCAAAGAATGTTAAATATATATACCTTCAAAGTACATAAAAACACCGTCCTTTCGGCGCCACGGTTTACGTTGACGAACAATGACAGCTGGCATAACTTTCTTTCTCAAATCAGGTTTCCCTTTCTTAACAGTAGCCATAACCATATCTCCAACGCAAGCTTGCGGCAACCTGTTCAGCCTTCCTCCAATACCTTTCACTGATATGATGTACAAGTTTTTGGCTCCGGTGTTGTCGGCGCAGTTCACCGTCGCCGCCACCGGAAGACCTAGTGACATACGGAACTTGTTTCCGGCGGAACCTCCACGGCCTCGCTTTGACATGTTGGTTGTTGTTGATTGAAATGGAATGGAGTGGAGGCGGTGTGTTTGTTTATATATGTGTATAGATATAGGTTTTTGTATGTATAGGTGTGTTACTAGGGTTTGGTGGATTTGGGCCTATGTTTGGATTTCAAGTTCATGGGCTGTAAAATGTAGATAGTAGTTTTTTTTTTCCTTTCTTCAAAATAAATTTTTTTGAGAAAATACAAAGGGGAAGGGAATATGAGGCTGTTAGGCACCTAAGTTGGGTGAAAAACCCCTCACATACCTTTTTTTAAGAGGTAAAAATCATGGGGGGTCATGTATTTATTTAAAATATTAAAATATTAGTATGTGAGGGGTTTTTCACCCAAGTTGGGTACATAACAGCCTCGTACTCACTTTTCCCAAATACAAAACTATAACAGTTATAAAATTGTTGCGTTGTGTTATATCAACATTACAATATTAATGTTACCAAATACCAATGTTTTAAATACCGGTAAATACCGGTCGGTATTACCGGTACCGGAGACCACGCCGGTATTTTAAGTCCGGTATTTTCACTATTCAATACCGGCCGGTATTTCCGGTATACCCGGTATTTTCCGGTATTACCATACCGGTATTTCCGGTATTTTCAAAAAATAAATTTTGATTTTTTTAAAAAATTATTTTTATGATACTTTAATGTTATTTTTTGTTACTTGTGAACTTTAAAACCTATATTTTATTATGAAATACATATTTGGTATTAATTTTGAGTAAATTATAATTGCATTTTGACTATTTTTATTAAATTGTAATAAGTTTTGTAAGATTTTTACACAAAAAAATATAATAAATTAAAAATAGTCGTACCGGCCGGTATTTCCGGTATTACCAATAATACCGGTAATATTGGAAAAATTTTCCACGCCGGTATAACTAAAATACCGGTTTTTAAAACATTGCCAAATACTGAAATACACTTTTAAAACTAGATTATCGGAAAAATATATTCAATATACTCATTTTGAAAGTGGACGTAATAACAAGACGAACACTCAAAAGAAAGGTTTTTTTTTCAATAAAAATTGGTATTTTGTTAAATGTATAATTTATAATACACAAACTTACAAATTATGTTTTAAATCTATACTATATTATAGTCTTATGCCTGCGCGATGCGACTTTGTAATAGCGACTTTGTAAGGAGGTGGTGGTGGAACGCGTCAATGGTGACGACGACGAGTATTATAGGTTATTGATGTAAAAAAGATTGTGTAATCATTTTAGGAATTAAAGGTAAATGAAAATTAATTTCATTAAGATCATTACACTATATTATAGATATTTCTAAACTGGAGATAATAATATTTACTTGAAATACCACCAATCACCACCGCCAAGATCGTTGTTGCTGCACGCCATAATTACCCATCACCACCACCACCACCACCACCATTACATCTCCACCGCCGCTGCTACTGTTGCACGATACCACCTGTCACCGTCGCATCACGTAAAACTGTTAAGTTTAAAGAGTTGTAGATATGCCTACTGTCTATTTCACTCAAATCTTTACTCACGGCCTACAAAATTTCTACTCAACAATATTTTGCCATAAAGCAACAAGTATATGTTTTTAGCATGTGCGCTAATATATGCATGCTAGCAAGTTATATACTTGAATCTTTCAAGAAGCAAAACCAAAGGCTAATGACAACATAGGAGAAAAGCTAAGGGGTAACGGAAAGTAAAAGTGAGTTAAGGATTTATATAAACTATGATTAACTGGAAGGGGTGAACTTTAAGTAATTTGTTCAGAATACCAAGTAAAATCAAGACGAATGGGTCTGCCAGAAATCTGAACCAAGGGCGTCTACTGAAGATTGTTTGGTTGTCGTTTGAACATAAAACGACAACAAATTCAAGGGAAAATGTATATATATCAAAAGTTCATGCAATTTTTTTTATTGAAAGGCGTACATGACTCGTAAGAACGGTTTATTTACACCAGCTGTCACAAGTGAGACTTCAACTTACAACCGCTTGGTTGACAGGTCACCCACAAGGCCCCAATACCATCAGGCAAAAGGCCCCTAGGTTAAAGTTCGGCATAAGAAACCAGCTACAACTAATGGGGTCCTAGATAAACCTTAATTTCATGAAAACGCCAACACTACAAAACTACTGAAGTCTACAGGTTATGAATCTAGTTGATACAAAAAGAGATGAAAAAACATCAAACACATGACGGGCATACAAAACTAACTTTAACAACCCATCTTAAAATAAGTCATCACCTACATACACAAGTTGCAAACGAAACACTACAAAGGTTTTAAACCACCCCAAAAGCAGGCCTTATGGTGGTGATAACCTGCGAGGCACATCTTGAATTCAATTGTATCTTCTTTTTCTGGTCCCTGGAATAAAAGAAAGAGAAGGACGTTAACCATAAATCCGAAAAGAGAGAGGATATAAAACCTTTCATCCCAATTTACTCCAAGAGCAAGAACCATAATTGCTAGAAGTGACAAAATTGCAAGTTTACTTCAGGTTACTTTTTATCTAAATTTAATATCTTTTTCTAAACATATCTTGTGCTATTTGAAACATAATATAAACCTTTGAATAAACAGTCACAAGAAATGTATGGATTAACATCATTGGTTTTCAGCTTGAAGTTTAAAACCGCTTGAGATAAAACACAACTGACATTGAAACATTCACAATTCAAGTACATGAATCAAACCTGTGCCCTGCTAATTTAGTAAAGCACTTTTTATATGACCCAAAAGTAGTATAAGTGGCAAAAAAAAAAAAAAAGGTTAAAATAAGATGTACCCTGATCAAATAAATGATTTTGGCAAAGTAAATACAACGGAATTTGAGCAATTGTACAATGTCCATATAAATTGCTGTAATCTTCATACGATGAAGGTAGTATTAATGATAGATGATGATGATGAACTAATATGATATCCTTGTGGCACTACACCATAATGATAAAATAAGAAAGATCCATGGTCCCCTCTGTTAATATACGAGAATGAAGCATGTACTATCCCATGCTCTTTTGCAACGAAAACAAGAAAAATGAAACAAAAAATACTTACTATTTGGACGTTTGACATTTCGGCAAAACCTGCTACCACATCGGCAACGAAATGCCTTCACAGGGTGTTCTTCGTCATCGAAATCGATACCATAATCCTACGGGAATGTTAGATGTGATAGCTTAAGGATATGAATTCATATTCATGCACCACTTGCAACAGCAGAAATAAAAAGTAAAAACATTAGTGTAGAGCTGGCTGGGTCAGGTATCTGGTCAAACTGAAAAACTTATGGTACCGATTTAGTGCCCATAAAAACTCTTGTTAAAGAACATTATAAAGACTTAATAACTAGTGTGGTCCAAACAATAATAATACTTCAAAAGAAATCCGAACTTTGATGGGAAAAAAAAAAGAATAAAAAATTCATGTTGAAACTATCGACCACATTTGACTTGTTACTCTTTTATCTATTTTTTGATTAGTTTGACCTCATTTGACTTGTTAACCTTAAATATATTTTTCGATCGGTTAACCTATAACCTAAATCGGTCAAATGACCTCTCCACATTGCGACATCCAGCATTTAGAAAAAAACAAGCTGTTTCTGCATATCTTTTAATTTAACTGCATTAAAGTAAACAATAATAGCCAAATATCTATTGTTGACTAACTCACCCACGTTAGCTCTTCAAGGGCTTTCACCTTTCTTGTAGTGAAGAAGGCAAGCTGCACATATGGAACAAAGATAAGACTCTTTTACAAGTTGCAGCAATGATGCTATAACATCTAAAATATAAGTGAAAGTAAAAAAGTATTTAGAAGTGAATTAATCTGCATACATGATAATAGTGATGATCAGGATTCTCCACCTCCACTGGAATCTCTACCAAAGTTGAATCAAAACACCTACAAAAAAGGATTAACGATTAGAAGAGAGAAAATGGGGTTCTTATTCCGAAACCAACTAAAATATCTAAAAGTACTAACTTACCTATGATTGATAAATCTAGCCACATTTCCATAATAAGTGGCATCTAAACAAAGAGCTTCATCATCCTTTAATTCACTTTCAGCACCCCAGTCAGCATCAAGAAGTACAGGATAAGCATGTTCATCTTTGTTTGAACTTTTTGAAACTCGGTCATAAAGTTCTGCATTCGTTAGTACTTCTCCCACATATTCACAAACAAATGCACCTTTAGGCAGGTCCTCAAGGGTACGCAGACCCCAACCTTTTCCTCCCGGTGTCATGAAAACCTAATAAGAAATAGAGACCATAAGATTTTTATAGACATACCAATCCCTCTTGGGCCGTTCGGGCTCAAAGTCGACTCCTGATGTTTGACGTCACTAGCTCAAATCCGAGAGTAGGTATACATATTTAATTTAATTTAAAGATTTTTATAGAAATTATGCTAGGAAAAACATACACAAAAGCTTCCAAGAAAAAGTCGTAATCAATTTATAAATGATTCAATTTGAAATGGGTTAGATTTGTCGAATGGGCGAATCACCCAAAATCTATTCTTTAATGCATAAAACCTCCTTTACAGTTCTATTTAAAGATTAAATTTGTTATTGAAACAATAACAAATTTTTGTTGTAATGACATACACTTTCTTTTTAAAAAAAAAAATAGAAAAATTGTAGTATAAAAAGATGTTGGGGTCATCCTAACCCATCCAACATCATCCATTTTGAGCATTACCAGCTATTACCCACCTTGAGTCTTGACCATTACCTAATGTGTCAACTAGTCTTGACCATCGTACTCTTAGTTACCATATTTTAAAACACCAACTATTAAAACCCTTTTTTTATATTTTTATTTGCAAAGAAAGTGGTTTGGGCTGGCCCGTACCAGCAATTAACCTGCCCAATGCGGCAAATGCCCATCTGCCACCTCTAACAAAAAAGAATAATCAAATGATCTAGAAAATTGAGTAGAGTTTCAATTATAAACATGAGGCTAACCTGTAACTGACGTTTAATACCACGCTGCACAACTCGGTTGCCACACTGTTTATTACACCCACACTTCAGCCAACATTCCTTGATAAAACTTCTAACTGAATGACCTTTACATGGCTCTACTATCTCCTCATTTTTAGATCTTTCTAGAGGACATTCCTTGCAGTAAAAAAGGCAGTGCTTTTGAGGGTCACGATTCATTTTTATACATTCGTCTAAAAGCTCCTCTCTAACAAGACCCTCTTTTGTATATGCAAATTCACCCCCTGACTGTAGAGCACAAGCACATGTAGTTGATGTCAGACAATCACCAAAACAACCTGTACAACAATTGTCATCCCCAATACGAGCAAGTGAAAAGTTAACATAAGCACTCTGAAAAACTGCATTTTGGGGAATGTAATGGAATGCTGGAGGACGCTCCTTGTTGACTTCGTTAACCAATGAAATTATCACTGATTCTTGTCCTTTAGCTATGTCATTAGTATCAAGAAGTGACTTTAAGTCATTAGACGTTGAGTGGTCATTGGATGCTGCCACCAAACTTTGGGGTTTGGTATGTTGAGACCCATTTTCCGCTATGTGTTGGTCATTCTCAGAATCACCTTGATTCCCTACTGAGCCATTAGCATTGGCTTCAACAGTGCCATTAGTATCGGCATTGGCATGGCCATTCGTATTGGCATCGGTATTGGCTGCACAAGTTCCCATTGAATCAGTTGGTGGGGTGGAGTTGGTTTCCGTTTCCAAAAGGCACTCACACATATCGTTCATCAATTTTTTTATAGAAAAGCTGGGCTCCAGAAATTTGTACGAATTAAGGCATTTAACTTCCATTTTTGTTAATAGTGCATCTACAGATAAATTAGCTTTCGCTGTAGAGTTACAGGTTAAAGTAATTGTGATTTCCCCAGATGATGAAGAAGCGATATCTAATCTTTCTGTTGATTCCTCTGGGATAACTGCAAGCTCATTACCACGTACTTTGTTTGATGAATTCTCGTTGTCAGCAGATTGAGGTTTATCAGCTTCTCTAGGCAGATCGATTTCATTTGAAGAATCTCCATTGGTCAATGATTCTGTAATGTTTTTCAGAAAACAACGCCAATATAAATACAAAAAACTGTGAAATATTTATGAACTACGTATATCCAAAAAGTTATTTATATAAAGTAAACAGAAACTACTAAAACAGCCATTACTAGACCTGTTAGTTGAAAAATGTTAGTAGCCAGGAAGGTCATCGGCAGCTATCATAGTAACACCCTAACATTCACGTGGTAAGAAGTGGCAATTTCAACCCATTACTTATGGGAAGTGATAAATACACTTATCTACAGAGTAACACCCTAACATTCACATGATAAAAAGTGGCAATTTCAACCATTACTTATGGGAAGTGATAGATACACGTATCTATAGATTAACATGATGGAACAATTAAAAGGGATTATAGCCTAGAGGTATGTGAGTTGGCCAAAAGGTTGCTAGCGATATTTTCTTAACCTAAGAATGGGTTGCTAGCGATAATTTCTCTCTAAAGAATTAAATTGGAAAAAATAGAATATGTAACTTAAAAGGCACTGGTTCAAATGGTCAGATGTATCAAAAGTCTTGAAGGATGAATACAACTTCTAATTATTATATAAAAAGTTGCTTTATCTTATAACATATTCAGTATTTACAGTATAATCTATAGCCTCAAGTTCCCAAGTTATCAAAATGAATATCAAGTACTTAAGTACCTGGTCTGATCACCGAAGGAGGCACCTCAAGCGGTGTTGTCTCGGAAACTGGCTCATCTTTAGGCTTTATTAATGGAATAGCTGTTTGTTTAGGCTTTGGCTCCTTAATCCGCACTCCTTGGGATGGCCTATCAGAACCTGACCTCCTCTCACGACGATCTGATTGAGGTGAAATCGGTTCTTTCCCTTTGTCTCTCCGATGCCTTGGACGAAGACTAGCACCAGAGCCAGATTCATTTGTGACATCTGGTTGACTTTTCTCAGCATCTCCCACCAAAGTGTTGGCTGAAACAGGTTGCTTTCCCTTGTTAGTACCTTCTATTTGGGCTGAAGTGGGCTCACTAGTAATAGCCATAGCCCGTGCTTGAGACCGCGGTATTGCATAAGGAAGAGTGTCAATCTCTATTTTTGGCTTTTTAAGTGGTGTTACATGTGAATTGGAGCTAGAGCCAGTGCCAGAGGGTCCCTCTTGGTGCCTTAGTCGCAACCGCTTTAAGGGTCGTTCCGGTTCTTCGGGAATTTGTGTTTCTTCTTCAATAACTTTCAATAGCTGATTACGCAGAGTTGTGTCAAATATATTAGAAATAAAGATGTCATGTTAACAGACGTTTATTAAAACAATGCATAAAAGCCTGAATTAAAGAAATTACATACCTCAGCTTGCTCAAGTTTCTTTTTCTGTTCTGCTGCCTGAAAAATGACACCATTTAGAACGAACTACGAAGTGAAAGAGAAGCAATTTCTATGGAAGGGTCAACCCAAAAGACTGTCAAAATCTAATGTTTAACAACATTAAAAGTCAAAACTTTTATCACTCAAAGAATATCTGATCTTTTTTTGTGAAAAAACAATCTAATGGATGGTACGCCTTAAAATTACAAATCTGAGACATTCAACAATATGGCCCATTTATATTTTAGCTAAACTTTTTGCTCTGGCAAAGTTTAGATAAAATGTGACATAAATCAACCCATTTATAACTAAATGGGTCAAAAGTGCCACCTCTACAGTCATACAACCTACTTACTTGAGCTCCGACACTATCATGCTTTTTCTTCTGTTCTACTTCCTGGAACATAAAACCAGTCAGGGGTTTGGAGTTAAGTTTAAATGCATAACAATACAAAGATAATGATAAAACAATCAGAAAATCGTGCCTCTGCCTCCTGACTGTCGAAAATAGCATCTGCAAGTGCTCTATAATTTTCTTCTTCAATAAGTTCCCAATTCTTCTCATAGATTTTCAGAAGATTCTTTAAAACTGGTTTTGTTTTCTCCTCAGGAATCCCAAGCTCTCGCATAGCACGAAAAGCTTTTGCAACTTTTGGATTCGGAGCCATCGCTACAACAAATCCAGACTATCAAATGGTCCTACAATACAATTTCGGATACCGTCATTAAAGAAACACACAATTTACTTGTATTTTACGATTTTCATAGGTAGCTAACGAAAAAAACTATAATATAAAAATCCATAATCTCGACAAACAAACCATTAATGATCATTAAAGAAACACACAGTGTACTTCTATTTTACAATTTTCATAGGTAGCTAACAAAAAAAAACTAAATCATTAATCTCCGTGATTCGACAAACAAAAGATTAAGGGGGTGTTTGGTATTGCGATTACAAAACAAATATTGAGTTTTCAAAACTAGGTTTTAAAAAAGCATGTATGTACATGCTTCTCCAAAACTGCGTTTTCATAGCAGGTAATCACTTTTTCATACAAACATTGTTTAGATTATTTGCATTTTACAAACGCACGCAATAATCAGATAATCGCTCCCAAACACCCTCTAATTATCATTAAAGAAACACACAATGTACTTCTATGTTACAAACCCTCATTTAGTCGCAATCGCCTTCTTGGCAACCTTACTACTTTTCAACTTATTTTTATTACTTTTTACAATTTACAGTAAACTTCACAATTACTTTTAACAAGCATGCAAAATACATTATGTATCAAACTCAAGTTTCCAATAAATTAAACACCAAAAAAACAAAATTTTAATTAAAAAAAATCAATACCCATCACTAAAAATAAAAAACTGTATTAACAAAACCAAAAAAGTAACTATCTTTAATAGCTTAAACAAAACCTAAATCACTCAAAAACCCTAAAAAATACTAAAAATATAAAATAAGAAATTCCAATTAAAGATAACCAGAGTAAAATTAAACAATGTAAGAACTACAAAAGCGAAAATAGATAACAAAATGATCGGTGAAATGCATTAAGTAAATAATAAATATTTTTTGAAATTGAAATTATATATAGAGAGAGTTTTTTTACTTACAGGGGAGTGAGGTGCGAGAGAGAAAGGAGAACACACACTGTGTGTGTGTGTGTGTGTGTAGGTGGAGTAGGGCACCGATAAAATTGGAGGTTTGGTATGTCATATATGCAAAGATTGTTTTATAAGTTGTGGGCAAATTTTTAAGTGTTTGTATTTTTGGTCCCTGTAAGCTATTTTCGCCCACTAAAGAAGGTAAAATGTGGTAGGTGGTGGTTTTGGGATGAGAATCAATAAAGGTATTTCATTTTTTTTATTGAGTTCACTAATATGAATTTTGATATTTATTTACATAAAAACAAATGATCAAAATTTTAAAAAATCATCTTTCAATCATGAATTTTTATTTTAATTGGGAGATCAAGATCTTTTTAACTTTACTGTGTATAAAATATTTGTATTACTTAATATAATAATCGTATATATATGATATACGTATGAGCTCCCTTTTAGAATACTTGAGAAGTTAATATAGTATAAGAATTCTGAATATAAATTATTACTCCCATATATTTGTAGTAACTATGGTTGAATTCGATTTTAATCTGAAGCATATAAATCCTCACACATATGTGTGATTTATTCAAGTGAGTAATAGGTAAGTGAACTTTTTTTTTTTTTTTTCATTGTATTGGATGAATAACATATTTGTATAGATTGATATATAACCTAATTTGTATGTTTAAATAACTATGCTTTTGATTAGAAGGATAACCACCATCTAAGTGGTTTAACGGACATATACTATGATGCCCTTATAAGATGTATTTTATATTCAAAAATGGTAGCTAAACATTTTGAGGTAGTAATGGAAAAGGTTTCATTATTACGAAGCGTATATTTGAGTTAAACATTTGTCTTCCATGTACTGCACATAAATTTTCATATTTTACTTTAATACTTGTTTTATTTGAACTAAAACTGTCATTGTTATATTTAATACATATATATATCCGACCCGGGTCTAGCCCATCACTTCGACCACTAAAGGTTGGCTGGTTCTAACGGTTCTACTACTGGGATATTGAAAGTCAAGTTGAGAATTCGGCCCGGCTTTTAAAATATAGTATTTTTGTCCTACCAGTTACTAAAATGAGCATGGTACCCGCGTAATGCAGCGACAGTGGTGGGGAAGACGGTTTAGTGGTGTCGGTGATGGTACTACTCATAGTGGTGACAGTATCAAGTGGTGTAGGTTAATGTAATTGTGATAGTGGAAATTTTTAGAAGATAAAGGCTTAAAGTGTTAATTATTAAAATAAAGATTTAAAGTGAAAATTAATTCATTAAGGGCAAACATAAAAAGTCAAGGACAATTCTGGTAATTCAAAGGTATAATGACCTAAAACAAAAAGGGAGCTTTTTCTTTATAAGAGATATAGATATAGATGTAGATATAGATATTAAAAGTGGAGTTGAGAATTCGGTACAATTATTAAAATATATATTTTTTTTCAATTTTTCGAATTGTTCGACTATTTTCATTTTATTCTTCAAATAACTTTAATCTACATTTCTAATGATATATTCTACAATTGTTTAGTATAAACTATTTGGGTGTATTAAGATTTGTTACTTTGTTATGCAAAAATTTAAGGGAAGTTTTTGATGTATAAAGTACTATTTTTTATACATATAATTAGCTACTAATGACAACTATTAGGGCTAGTATTATCATTTTTCTTTTTGTTTAATAACTAAACTTCTTTGCATTTTGATCTTTTAATATTTTTTTTTATGGTTAACTAGGCACAAAAGTGATAAAACCTCATTTTTATATATATTAAAAGACAACTGACTTAACAACTTATTGACCAATCACAACTCTTCAATCCTCAAAGTTGAACATTAATGGTGTCATTATTAATCTAATTATAAATTAAAAATCTTAATAATCATTATCCAAGTATATTAATATTTATAAAAAGTCTCATAAATTTTACATTTATTTATTTTCCATCAATTACACCTTAATTTTATCGTCTAAATACTTAATTTGTAATTATTACATATGTAGCCGTCAACATGAGATTTTTTGTGTTTTATTTTTCATCATATAACTAATTAAAACTTTTCAACATATTATTTATAGCTTTTTTTTCATAAAATATTCAAAGTGTATCTTAACTTACAGTTTTAATGAATATATAAATCAAAAATATTAAAAATGCATAAAAATATTTTTTGATATTTGAATACAGTTATTAATAACATACCACATTTTATATATGATATTAGAATCTTTTAAATAAGTTAAGTATACTAGCGGTGAACCGCACATAGTAGCGGAGATACGAATTTACAACACAATCCCCGATGTTTGTAGTTTATCAATCTTTTCTAGAGATATATTGTATAGTCTCGCACCTTGAAAAGAATAAGATTAAGATCTGAAATAGTGAAAGATGTGAGAGTGATGTGTGGGTGAGTGAGATGTGTAGGTATGAATGTGAGAGAAAAGATAATTTAAATTAAATATTGTCCTTTTGTTTCTTTCAAAAACATGTAAAATGACTAAATTATCCTTTGTACAATATAGATGTGGATGGTCTAAATAGTAAATATCATGTTAAAGATAGATGACTCAGATATTGTCTTAACTTAAAATTGAAGAGTCTTAAATTTTTAGAGCAGAGGTAATTAAACTGTTTTATATATGAAATATAAATAATAATATTATGATATTACATTCCTTTAAATATATCATACTTCATTTAGTATGTAATACAACTCATCCAATTCATATGAATTTCATTATATATATATATATATATTATCAATTTTTATAGTGTTTTGTGTCTACTTATATATATATATATACTACTATACTAGGAATATTTACTTTAACGACCCATTAAACAATTAAAATCCTTGATTTGAATAAGAAATAAATGGTATCTTAAGATGATAACAAGTAACATATGTCAGATTAAAGAACATAAACAAATATTGTCTATAAAAAAAATATTAAAAAAATGAAATACAATATAGCGTCTAATGTTTTAGAATTATATATATTATTTTAATTTGATTTTACCTACATTTTTTACCAATAAATTTACATATTTAACAACTTATTTAATATCAATAAGGTCATAACAAACTCATGTACGTATTTGATACGGGTACCAATCTAGTCTCTACTCCTTAATAAAACAAATCCTCCCCTATTAAATATTTCTGTCTTTGAAATATATTTGCCTTTGAACTTTTTTTTTCTTTACGTAACTACCCAAAATCCTTAATAAAACAGACCGTTTTCCCCACTACTGACGTCGCATTGGGCGGGTACAATGCTCGTTAATTTTTAAATAATAAAAGGTGATAATTTATCCGGATTATTTATATTTACTGGTGGCTGTTACCACTTAAGCGAAGCTAATTAGCTAAATGGACATATGTGTCATAAAAGATTGAAAGATAATGATGATTGTGTCGATAAAAACTTATGCTATGGTAAAGAAAGTTTATTGATGAACGTGAAGGAAAGTACGTGACAACATATCATCCTGAGCTAATAAGACGTTTGGTTTCTATATTCGAAAGAGATGCCCGGGACCTTCAGTCTCCATCATTACACACATGTAATTCCCAAAGAGGTTACTCCCACACGACTACACAAGTATGTCGCTAGATGAAATTATTCTGTGAAAAGTCGAAAACCAAGGTTAAAAGGGCCACGTCGATAAGGTTCATCTGTATCAAGTCTAGATCACAAAACGAGCTGTTGAGGTTAGATAATGGGTCAAGACTGGGTTTTTTTTGCCACACAAAAGACATGTCCTTTTTGATCGATTTGGGCCTAGTTTATTCTAAACACTTTCGGGTTGGATAATGGGTCACATCAACGGATGTAATCTCATTATGCACATTAGACCAAATTATGAAAATGCAGTACTCTAAACACCCGGATACTGCTTCCAAGCAATATTCTAAACAGTCTGACTTGGTTCATAGGAACTATAGGGGAATTAAACTCCTAAGTCATACCATGAAGCTATAGGGGCATTCCTATCTATAAGAACAAGGGAGACGTGCAGAGTTGTATCGGCAGATCCAAAATCAGTTGGTATCGGCATTCGTATTGTTGGCACAAGTTCCCAATGAATCAGTTGGTGGGATGGAGTTGGTTTCCTTTACAAAAAAGTTGGGCTCCAAGAATTTGTACAAATTAAGGCAGTTACCTTCCATTTTCATTGATAGTGCATCTACAGATGAATTAGCTTTTACTGTAGAGTTGCTGTTAAAAATCTTGATTTCCCCAAGAATCTCCATTGGCCAATGATTCTGTACGTTTTTTTAAAAACATACCAACATAATAACAAAAAAACTGTGCAATATCTAAGAATTATGAATATGCTAAAAAGTATTTTGATATAAAGGAAATAAGGAATCACAAACTCCTGTAACAGGCCTGTTAGTTTAAAAGTGTAACTAGACAGGAAGGCCATTGGCAGCTATCACATTGACACATTAACACCCTAACATTAGCATGATAAGGGGTGCCAATTTCAACCAATTTACTTATGGGTAGTGATAAATACACCAAAAATTTTGATCCATACAATTAACTATGGATTAGCATGATAAAACTTTTAAAAGGGCTTCTAGCCTAGCGGTATTTGAGTTGGCCAATAGGTTGTCGGTCATGTCCCATAAGGTGGTGTGTCGTATGCATCAAAAGCTGTTATTTTTATTTAACTTATGAATGAAAGGCTAGCAGTTATGATTCTTTCTCTAAAGGATGAAACAGGAAAAATTTGAAAACCAATGGGTCACTAGGTCAGATGTAACAAAAGTCTCAAAGAATGGATACAAGTTCTTAACTTTTTTAATAGAAAAAGTTGCATTATCTAACATACCAATTGTATAAATTCACATTCACTAATTATCAAAAATAAAAAATCTATAGTACTCAAGTACCTGGCCTAATCACCAAAAGAGGCACCTTTAGTGGTGTTGTCTCTGCATCGGGTTCGTCTTTAAGATTTATCAATGCAATATCGGTTTATTTGGGCTCTGGCTCCTTAAACCGCACTCCTTGGGAGGGCCTATCAGAACCTGACCTCGTCTCATGGGGAACTGACAGAGGTAAAATCGGTTATGTCCCTTTGTCTCTCTGATGCGTTGGAAGAAGACTAGCAGATCCAGATTCATTTGTGACATCTGGTTGACTTTTCTCAACATCTCCCAAGAAAGTGTTGGCCAAAACAGGTAGCTTCCCCTTGTTAGGTAACTTCTGTTTGGGCTGAAACGGGCTCACCATTTAAAGCCATAGCCCGTTCCTGAGACCGCGGTATTGCATAAGGAAGATCGTAAATCTCAAGTTTTGGTTTTTTAAGTGGCGTTACATGTAAATCGGAGCTAGAGCCAGTGCCAGAAGGTCCCTCTTGGTACCTTAGAAACAACTGCTTTAAGGGTCGTCCTGGTTCTTCGGGAATTTGTGTTTCTTCTTCAATAACTTTAATTAGATGATAATGAAGAGTTGTGCAAAATATAGTAGAAATAAAGAAGAAGTCAGGTTAACAGACGTTTATCAGAACAATGCATAGAATCCTGAATAAAACAGATTACATACCTCAGCTTGCTCAAGTTTATTTTTCTGTTCTGCGGCCTGAAAGATGACACCAATTAGAACAAAGGGAAGGAGAAGTAATACTAGATACTCAAGCTAAAACATGACCATATGACTGTGAAGATTTATTTTTTATACATAATTAAAACTCAAAATTTTTATCAGTTCAATAAAAATCCAACTTTTTTTTGTGTAAAAGATTATCTAGGAGATGGTTACCGTTAAAGCATATAATTTGATACTTTCCACCATATGACCCATTTCTTTATTAGCTAAACTTGTGGTAATTTTGAGATAAGACGTAACGTAAATCAACCCATCTATAGATAAATCGGTCAAAAATGCCATCTCTACAGTCATGCTATCTAGTTACTACAGTGTTGGCAATATCATCCTTTTTCTTCTGTTCTACGTTTTGGAACATAAAACCTATTTGAAGCATAATAAATTAATATGGAACATTAATGGACTGCAAAAGATAAAACAATCAGATAGTAAAAAAATGGCATCTGCAAGTGCTCCGTAATTTTCTTGTTCAACTAGTTCCCAATTCTTATCATTGATTTTCAGAAGATTCATTAAAGCTGATTTTGTTTTCTCATCAGGAATCCCAAGCTCTCTCATAGCACAAAAAGCTTTTGCAACTTTTATATTTGAAGTCATTGCTACGACAGATCCAGACTATTAAATGGACTGCAAAACAATTTGATGCCACACCAGATACCATCATACATTTTTTTTAAAATTTGCCTAAGAATCCATACCCTTCCCCCCGCTTTCAAAGATGATGAATATGAAGTCCGGGAGGCTGCACTGATCACGAGAAAAACTAAATCATATATCTCCATAATCTAGACAAACAAAACATCAAACACACAATGTACTTCTATTCTACAATTCCTCGATGACAAGATGTTTCCTACATGTAAATACTAGTAGTAATCACCGTCATGGCCACCTTACTATGTTAGGCATATCATAATAGTTGTCTACTCAGTGGCGGATCTAGGATTTGAACTTAGGTAGGTCTTTGATTTTGACTTGACGATTTAGTTAACATGGGACAAAAATATTAAAGGGCCCAGAACAACTTATCGAGTCACAAATGTATACATATAAACATATAATGATATAAACATGAAATATATGCAGAGACGATTTTACTATTGTTAATAATTCGTACATTATCAAAACCAAAATTTACCCTAAAAACATTCGTACATTATCATTAACGAGCATGGTACCCGCGCAATGCAGCGGCGAGCCGACGATGACGGTGGTGTGATGGCGTCGATGGATGGTGACGGTGATGGGGGCATCAATTGGTGTAATTAAAGGTATTTGATTTGAAGGGGTTAGTAAAGATGTTTAATAATATAATGGACTTGTAATGTAATTTAATATTAAGAGTTGATGGTTATTTAATTCATTAAAGGTTTGGTCAATTTGCATGTCCCATTTTTTGTAAACTTTTAATATGGGCTTATAATTTTTATATAGTAATATAAAAGTATAGATGTTGACATCATTTATAAATTTTAAAGAGCTTGTGAGAATCTGAGATAATACAAATTAGGCCTAAACACATTAAAAAAAATTTCTTTCTTAGATACGGTAGAAAACTAGATTGTAAATAATTATTCAAAATCTCAATTATGTTTCTAGACTCAAAAACAAATTCATGTTTTTAAAAATTTTATATAGTATCTATACTATCTTATAATAATTATCACATTCTCTCTCATAAAAGTGTTAGATGAAAAATTACTATTTTACCCTTTATAAATTAATTTACATCATTAATCATTTATCTTCTAAATTATATCTACTATCACTTTACATCAATTACATTTACACAAATTACTTACACAGTTGCACCCACCATGAACAACACCACCACGGCCACCGTCACCACCGCCAATCGTAGTCACCACCAAACCGCCGCCGCATCACGCGGGTACAATGCTAGTAGAAACAATGTACATCGCCGCATTGCGCGGGTACAATGGTAGTAGAAATAATGTACATCACAAGTTTAGTATAAAATACGGACATTTCATTTAGTATAAAAATCAAATGATGTTTGGTTCACTTTTTCATTTCAAATTTGTACATTGTGCTAAGATTTATGTACATCACAAAAGTCATTGTTTTCCAAACACACTTAATGTCAACAGAGAGAAGAAAAAATATTGGTTTGGTGACACGGGTATGGAAGAACATTAATGCTTCATCTTCTATCTTTTCCTTATTATTCCCCTGCTTTTTCGTTTTACAGTCATTTTCCGTTGCCGGAATTTTTTCCTTCTTTTCCTCACCAAAAGGCCTGAATGTTATCCTGATGTTAAGGTAGGTCCTCACCAAGTTTTTACGTAGGTCTTAAAAAAAGTTATCACATAGCCTCTGAAATTTTTCCAAAACTTAGGTTGGTCCTAGGACCTACCTTCTACTATGCTAGATCCGCCCTTGTGTCTACTTCTAAAAACACAAGGTCTCATTATTACCTCTAATTAAAATTACTAGAATTCAAAGAAATATATTAAATGTAACAAGAATGCAAAATACATTATACATCAAGCTGAAGTTGAGTAAACAACAAAAAAGCACAAACTTTATCCAAAACAAATCAATACCCATTACTTAAAAGTTTTTTTTGTCATTACATATTCTTATGATGACCTTAGGACGTTAGTGTGGTTCGGTTACTATTCTCATGTGCACCTGAGGGTATTCTAGTCCTTTTACCTCTACATCTATATCTATAAACTTTTAACTAATTTAATATGCAAACATTAATGCTTTTCTTAATTAAACTGACGAGAAATAGTGCCTGTGCGTTGCAGCGGTGAGATGGTGGGGTGGTAGGTAATAGGAGGTGATAAGGCATAGAGTGTGATAGCCAAATGCCTTAGCCGTACGTCCTCGAATTTGAAAATTCGTCGAAGGTATATCGAATGACATCTCTAATGAAAGAACACAAAATTTTAAAAACACCCATACAATTTTTATAGTTTATCGATATACGGTTTTTGAGATAAAAGATCTTGAATAAATTAGAGAAATAAAATGATTTATGGAGGAGAGAGAAAAAATGAGTGATTGAGATTTGAGAAGAGAGAGAAAAATGAATAGTTGAGATCAGAGTCGGCTGGATAGTATTATGGGTTTAGGCATGGGCCTAAGACCCACCAATAACAAAAGCCCCCAAATTTTCAGTAGTTTAGTCTATAACTACACGGTTACAACTAGATTTTTCTTAAAGGTTAATAATTTTATAGTTAGGGCTTGAAAACATCTCTTTTGTCTATTAACACCCATCAACACTATTTTTGAAAATCAAAGTTCTATTACTCTCCCAGATAAATTCGAATATAGATTTGTTGATTATGGTATTCAAGTTTAAAAAAGGCCCTCAAAATTGATCTCGCTTAAGGCCCTAAAAAACCTTAAGCCGACACTGGTTGAGATTTAAGGGTATTATAGATATATTAGTTAGAGATGTTTAAATTAGTGAATAAAAAAGAAGGGCAATATAGGTACTTCAATTCATCTTTTGAGAATTTCAAAAAAAGGAGTCCTCCTTTATAATATAGTATTAGATATTAGATAGTTTGTCTGACTATTATTTTAGACACGGATGGTGAACTAAGACCAATTAATCAACCAAAGCTTTTAAAAGAAAGATTTCGTTTGAAATATAAAAATGTATTTAAAACATATTAATTTGTTATTTTAAACAGCAAATATTAAAAAAAATCAACTGGGTTGGATCAGTTTTTTGGAGCTCATGCCTCTAGAAACAGAGGTCATGGATTCGATCCTCATGCCTAGCAAGGCTGGAGGTTCTTTTCTATCTATGGTAGAACCTGGAAGCAACCTCTCTACCTTTGGTTGGGGTAAGAGTGTCTACATATCAACCTCCCCCATACACCGTCGAAGACGGTATTGGGACCCAAAACCCGTGAAAGATGACATTGGGAGTTATTTTTTTTTTAAACAGCAAATATTAGTTAATATTTCAACAGTCAACACCAATCTTAGGTTTGAACCTAATAAACCTTGATATATCCTTATATATATTTTTTTACAATTTACAACAAGATAAACTTCACAATTAATTCTAACAAGAATGCAAAATACATAATATATCAAACTCAAGTTTCCAATAGATTAAATAACAAAAAAGCACAAACTTTATAATAATAAAAAAATAATACCCATTACTTAAAAGTAAGAAAACTGTATTAAGAAAAACAAAAAAGTAACAATCTTTAATTGATAAAAAAACCTAAATTACTCAAAAACCATAAACAAATACTTTTAAAAAAGAGTTAATTGCATAAATCATCCCTGTGGTTTACCAAAATTTGTGGTTTCCATCCCTGTCAAGAATTTTTAGTCTTTTTCATCCCTTTCGCAAGAATTTTTAGCGATTTACGTCCTTATTATTAACGCAGTTACCTTTTTGCCGTTAAAAGGAAGCACGTGCCTCCCACGCGAAGACTGTTATGTCATTTTGCTTGTCAGAGGGACGTTTTCTGCCAAAACTCTAAAAACCCTAAAACCCACAAAACCCAACTAAACCACCCCGTCCTTATTCTTTCTCATTTCCCCCGCTAAATTAATTTCCCCCTTTTTCCCTTTCTCTTTCCCCCAATTTCTTATAAACCCTAAATTAATCAATCCCCTTTTCATATCATCAAAAATTATGGTGATTTGTTCATCATGTGGATCTCCTTCCATCATACGCACATCATGGACACCTAGTAACCCAGAAAGAAGGTTCTACTGCTATTCAAGAAAGGTTAGTTTGGGTTTTTCAATTTTATTGATAATTAATCATGAACATATTTTCGTCTTAATGATGTTCATGGCTGGATTATTCGAGATTAGGGATCAAGGTGTGGATTCATTCGTTGGCACGACCCACCAATGTGTTCAAGGGCTGTTGAAGTTATACCCGGTTTGCTACGGTCAATGAATCGAAGTGAAGAAGTTGCTAGAGCAAAATCAAAGGAAGCAAGAAGATATAAGATTATGTTCGGATTTACTTGGGTTTTTTTTTTTTATTGTTTACATGATGTTTTATTGATCAATAATGTAACAAATTTGATGAATATGTATGTGTAATTTAGAGGTTTTGGTTAAATGAAGGTTTTAAAATTGCACCAATTGTTTACTGTGACACAATTTGGCATCCAAAAGACAATCTAATGAATATGAATGTATGTGTATTTTAGAGGTTTTGGTTAAATGAAGTATTAAAATTGCACCAATTTGTATGTGTATATAGCAGTTTCATATAACCAAATTACCAAAGACAATCTGCCTAGTATTAAAAAACGACCATATGACACAATGACTATATAACCGT
Organism: Erigeron canadensis; assembly: GCF_010389155.1. Lineage (NCBI taxonomy): Eukaryota > Viridiplantae > Streptophyta > Magnoliopsida > Asterales > Asteraceae > Erigeron > Erigeron canadensis. The sequence continues at coordinate 33,447,074 of NC_057767.1, forward strand.
TTCATAAGAAAATGACCATGTAACAAAATGACCATAGCATAACAATTTGCATACCAAATGAGCATATAACCAAATTACCAAATGACAAAGAAAACGACCATTGGCTGGAATTTCATAGCATACCAAACTGGTACACATTAAAGGTTTCAAATGGCATACCATTTGCTACAAAATAGCAGTTTCAAAAGAGGCATAGCACATCAAGTTTCAAAAAATACACCAACCAACAGTTTTAAAAGTAACAACAAATTAAAACTACTCCACCCTTGCCTTCTTGGTCTTTCTAGCTTTGGAACCTTGACTGGCCTTCTTTGATTTCCCAACTGGAATTTTTTGACGATTTGAGCATTTTCTTTTGTTATGACCATGTTCTTGGCAGTTTCCACACTTGACATGTTTTCCTTGTCTTGAAAGTTTGCCATTTTTTACAATCTCCAACTCTGCCTTGCTTTTTCTCCTTTTTTTCTTGGGTCTTCCTATCTGAACATGATGCTTAGGTGGTTTTACCAAAATTGGCCAATCAGACTTGGGCCAATAGTTTTTTCCAGTCACAGGACCAATTTTGAATTCATACATCTTTTTCCATGTATTAAGCCAATAAACTGGATCCAAATAACTCTCAGGTAGATAAACCTTTTGTTGATTATCTGCCATGTCATAGATATAAGCAGCAACATGCTTGCATGGCATCCCAGTGAGTTCCCATTTCCTACAAGAACAAGTTCTGTTTTCCATGTTGACAACACACTGATCCATCCAAGGACCAACAACTTCAAATTTGGCATATCCATTAAAGGTTGCCTATTCAATATAAAAAGTGACAGTTATGAAATAACACAAACAATTAAATGATTTGTAAGTGAACCAAAGTTATTACTTTGTACTTAAAAGCTTCTTTCTTAATAATCTCAAACAAACCAGTTGCAACTGGTGTCAAAGGCCCTCTACACTTATCAATATCTTTTTGCACAATTGCAAGCCTCCTCATTAAATACTCCCTGGTATACTCTAATGCAAGTATAATTGGTTTCTCCCTTCCATCAACCAATTGTCTATTGAAAACTTCACACATATTGTTCAATAGCACATCACACTTTGGTCTACCTATTAAGATCATAAACAAATGCAAACAAGGGATGTAATTACCTGAGAAATGCAACCAATTGTCTATTGTATACTTGTATGTATAAACAAATGCAAACAACGGATATAATTACTAGAGAAATGGGATCTAGACCAATGCATTGGAGGTATCTTCTTCAAGTATTCATAAGCATCTTTATCTACTGTCTTGAAGTCTTCCATCACCCTATTAAACTGTTCCACAGTAGTTGTTGTAGCCAATTTCCAAAGATAGTCTTTGTACATTTGTCCCCTCCAATAACTTTTCATGTTATCATATATGTGCTTTAAGCAGAATCTATGTTCTGCTGCTGGAAACACATCTTCTAAAGCAAGAATTATTCCCTATAACAAGTTATACAATTAAAAAGTTATATAATTAACAAGTTATGTAGTTAACAAGTTATATAATTAACAAGTTATATAATTTCCAAAGTTATACAATTAACAAGTTATATAATTAAGAAGACATACCTTTTGTCTGTCACTGATAAATGTAAAGTTTGACCTCTCATTTAGGTCAAGATCATCTCCAAGACAGTTAAGAAACCAACTGCATGAGCTTTTACTTTCAGACTCCACAATCCCATAAGCTAGAGGATAGATTTGATTGTTTGGATCAACACCCACTGCTGTCAACATCTGTCCAGGATACACACCTTTCATGAAGCAACCATCTAAATCTAGAAGATCTCTGCCACATGCTTTAAACCCTTTCTTTAAAGGTCACAAACAAACATAAATCCTTTTGAACTGCCTTGATTGACTATCAGGATTAGGCTTATTTTCAAAGCTCAACTTTACAGTGGTTTCTGGGTTTCTTGCTTTCAATTCTAAGATATAATCTTTCAACAACCCTATTGCTCAGAGTAATCCCCCATTATCTTTCCTCTTGCTTTCTGATTTGCTCTGTAAATCTTGTGCTTTGAAACACCTACTTGATATTTTTTCTGCAGTTGGTCTCTAATTGTAGCAGCTTGAACTTTGTGGTTTGGAACAATTTGTTCCTGAATTTCTTTTGCCAAAAAACCTGCAGTGCACTTTTTAATTATCCTAGTTTGATTACATCTATGACCTTCCTTTAAAGTTTTGACCTGCCAAGTTGATTTTCCAATAGGTTTTGACACCAACAGTACCCAAGGACAAGTAATTTCTTTATTGCCATCTACTTTCTTAATTTTCTCACCCATTTTCTTGATTTTCTCGGTCACTTTTGTCCCTTTGCCTTTTGCAGGACCAACTTGCTTTCTTTTAACCCACTTTATTCCCGTTGGTGATGAAACAGGCTGTAATATGCCTTTGCCTTTTGGAGTTGTGGGTTCAGTGGGCTCTTTTGGCTTATTGGGCTGACTGGAGTGACTAGACTCAGTCACTATGGGCTTGGTGGGCTTACTGGATTGACTGGACTCAGCCATTAAGGGTTCAGAAGGCTTAGTGAGATGACTGGACTGACTGGTTTCATGCAGCATGGGTTCAATGGGCTTTGGTTGAGTGGAATCACTAAAGATTGGGATTGTGCCTCTACATATAACCCCAACTCTTGTTTTATCATCTTTAACTATATGTAAATTCCTTCTAGTCTCAATAACATGTAAAGTTATAAGGTCTTTAATTTCTGATTTAGTCCCAAAAGTTTGACTTAAATAGAAATGAGTTTTTTTATTTGGGTTGGTGTTATGATCTCCCCTCAACTGTTCCAATGCTACCTTCCTAGCTTTTTCATCCTCGAAATCTGTCCCACTCTGAAAATCATCAAGCTCTAAGTTTTCAACATCCGTTGCTTCTCCTTCATCTACATTAGTTGGTTTCTCAGAACAACCTATCCATTCTACACCCTCATCAATGTTCATTTTGAAATCAGTCATGTCTACTTGAACATCATCCTTGTCCACCACATCATCAGCAATGAAGTCACTATCCTCCCCAGTATCATCACCACTTTCATCACCACTGTCACTACCACTCTCACTACCCTCCCTCTCATTATCACATGGCACAACCTCAATGTCATTCTTTTTTGTCCCACTGCCCTCTCCAACTTCCTTTGAATTCACATTAGTACCACCAATACCCCCTGCCCAATGTCTTTCTCAATTTCTATATTACTTGCAGTCTTTCCAATTTCATTTGCATGCAAATTAGTACCAGTACCCCCCTGCCCAATGTCTTTCTCAATTTCTATATTACTTGCAGCCTTTCCAACTTCATTTGCATGTAAATTAGTATCATTACCCCCTGCCCAACTTCATTTGCATGCAAGTTAGTATCAATACCCCCTGCCCAACTTCATTTGCACGCAAATTGCTTGCAGCCTCTACATTAATACAAGCACCTCCATCCCCATAGTCATTATTAACCAATTCATTAAAGAAAGGATCATCAAAGGGATTTTCATACAAATTGGCATTGTTTTGGTCATTAAATAAAGCCTTTTTAGCATGTAAAGTTGTTTCCCCATGATTAACAAACACCTCTATTACTTTTGACATGCCTGAATAACTGACTAAATCTAATGCATCTTTATCATTGGCTAATGTCTTAATTACATTTCTTTCCATATAAGGGTAAGTGTCAGGTAAATGGTAAGACATTGGATTTTTGGAGACATACCCTAAGTCGTGCATCATTGACTCTAGTTCTGGAACACTGAAAGCATCTCCATCGATGTTGTCCACAAAACTGACATTTCCATTCATGTATGACCTTTCAGGAGACTCACTCAACATCCCACCATGATTAATTTTCAAAGAAAACAAACTAAGTTTAGAACCTACAAAAAAAAAGGAACACATTAGTGAACAATCGATTAGAAAACATTACCTTGCTTTTTAATTTAAAAAAAAAGGAAAACGGGGGGAAATAAATCAAAAAGGTGAAAATAAAAAACCTAAATTACCATAAGCTCTGGTAGGATTGAATCTGTTGTTTGTTCGTATATTCCATGTATTTGCCATCGTGAAATATTGAATTATAAACACTAAAATTTCATTGAATGATTTGGTTGTTGATTTAGGGATTGAACGGGGTGGTTTAATTGGGTTTTGTGGGTTTTAGGGTTTTTATTAAGGAAAATTTGGGGATAAATGGGAATATAAAGGGTCTTTTCATAATATAAGAGTTTTGGCAGAAAACATCCCTCTGACAAGCAAAATGACAGAACAGTCCTCGCGTGGGAGGCACGTGCTTCCTTTTAACGGCAAAAAGGGAACTGCGTTAATAATAAGGACGTAAATCGCTAAAAAATCTTGCGAAAGGGATGAAAAAGACAAAATTCTTGACAGGGATGGAAACCGCGAATTTTGGTAAACCACATGGACGATTTATGCAATTAACTCTTTAAAAAATTCAAACAAGTAATTCCAATTAAAGAAAAACGAGAGCAAGTACCCGTGTGTTGCGACGATGAAATGGTGATAGTGATAGGTCATAGGAGATGATATGTCATAGAGTGTCATAGCCAAATATCTTAGCCGTACGGGCTCCGACCTCAGATTTAAAAATTCGTCGAAAGTATATCGAATGACATCTCTAATGAAAGAGCATGAAATTTTAAGAACACCCATATAATTTTTATAATTTATCGATGTACGGTTTTTGAGATAAAAGATTTTGAAAGAATTAGATGAATAAAATGATTTATAGAGAAGAGAGAAAGTTGTAGGCATTGATGTATGGTACATTATATATTATCATGTATACATTGTTGAAATTGAAAATTGAAACCCTATTAGTTTTATAATATAGTATAGAAGTATAGATATAAATAGACTAAAATTAAACAATGGAAGGACTACAAACCCTAGAACATATAACAAAATGATCTATGTAATGCATTATTTATAAAAATTAAATTATAAATTTGTGTGTGTGTTTTGCTTACAAGGTAGTGAGGTTCGAGCGAGAAATGAGACCAATGAGATCACACACTGAGCGTGTGTATGTTTTGTTTGTATGTCACTAGTATGTTATATATACATGCAAAGATTGTTTTAGAAGTTTTGGTCAAAATTTAATGTTTACACTTTTGGTCCCTATAAGTTATTTTTGGCCTTTGGACTTCTGAAAGATAGAGTGGGGGTAAAGGAAACGAACCACTGCTGTCTTTTATGAGATTTAGACCTTAATATTTCTGCCAATTAGATAGGTGAATTTCCTTTTCACGTGGTTCATAAAAATTGTTTGCCTCTATTTTGTTTGAAAGGTGAATTTCTTTTAAAACTTCATATCACACGCAATAAATCTAACATATATTGTCTCACTCGGATCCGCGTTAAAAAAATCCCTCAAAATAAAAAAAAGTATATTTCAATTTTATATCTCAATACATATTGGACTTTCAGTAAACTAACCGTTTTGATTAACAAATTATTTATTACCTTTAATATTTAAGCTATACAAACATAAATAACTTACAAAAGTAATTTAATGAGAAGGAAACGAACAGAGTGGTGGACCATGAGTAGAAACATCATGTAATATGTTTCTTTGAACTATTTTATTACGTTACAGATAGGTTTCAATTAGAGCCATATCTTTAAAGAATCTATATACGACTACTTAAAATTATATTTGATAAAGAACAATATAGAAATCTGAATGGAAGTAGAGAATGTCTATTTTTTAAGCTGTTTGTTCTATTACAATATAGAAATCTGAATGAAAGTAGAGAATGTTTATTTTTTAAGCTGTTTGTTTTATTTCCAACACATTTAGTGTTTATTTTTTAAGCTGTTTGTTTTATTTCCAACACATTTAGCACTAAAATCTTTCTTCAAATTACAGGTACTGTATACACACCATCGTTAGATCACGCACAAAGGCAGTCTTCTTTAATGAAGCAATGGCTGGCCGCTGGTGCTAAAGACATGGTCGTTAAACACGGCTACATTGAACAAAAAAATTTCAACCTGGAGATATTTTAAGGAATGCCATACTTGCTTCACCTCGGCTTGGGAAAAGATGGGTCCATCTCATTAAACAAAGCCTGAAAAACAAACAAAAATGAACCCCCGTCACTCTTGACCCAAAAATGATGTCCCGCAAAAGACGAGTACACGAGATACCAGTAACAAATTTTAAATTCTTAAACATCCCTTCCAAATTATAACCAAAAAACAACTATAATAACCATACTGCACCATTGTTACAAGTAAAGTTTTACCAATCAAAGAACCTAAAGCGTAGGATCTCGGCCACAAATGACATATGTAACAAAAGAACAATCCAATGTCAAAGTTTAGATCTAAAAATTACTCATTAAATAAATGCTCAAAGAATTCATATATGTAAATTAGCAAGGCCTAATCACTTACATATAACAATAGTTACACATACGTGCAACATATCGCGTGAGCTAATATGACGTGATTGGTTTCTATTTTCAGAGAAAATTATTCTGCAAAAACAAAGGTTAAAAACTTAAAAGGGCCACGTCAATAAGGTTCACCTGTATCAAGCCTAGATCACAAAATGAGCGGGTGAGGTTGGATAATGAGTCGACTGTTTTTTTTGCCACACAAAAGACACGTCCTTTTTCAACGATTTGGACCCAGTTTATCCGAAACACATTTCGGGTTGGATAATGGGTCAGGCCAATGGCAATATGGCATTATGCATGCCAGACCGAACTATGTAAACGCACACCAATAAAAGAGTACATGTGAAACACCTGGATACTACTCCATGTAGCAACTAAATGAGACTTACCAAGCAATTTCAGAGACAAATAAGGTCAACTAACTGGAAGGAGCAACTGAGAAAGTTACGTTTTTTTTTTCTTACCAAACTATGTACGGATTTTCTTACCAATTGTTGTAGCAACTAAATGAGACTTACCAAGCAATTTTTTTTTTCTTCTTAGCAATTTCAAAGAGAAGATTACGGATTATTCACATTTCATTTGATGGTCAGAGGTGAATTGAAAGCTAAGCAGTGGTAATTCTAAAGATTCCCGGGGGGAAAATAGAGATGTCTCTTACGTTACCCATAATATGTGGAAGTAATCCACCTACACGACTTCTTCTATTTAAAGTGATTTGTGTATCTATCCCAGTAATACTATTGTGCCGTACCATTATGGAACAAGATTCGGCCAAAATATGGACTTCCACGGGAATAAAAAAAAACGGATTTACTTCCTTTTGGTATTTTGGCCAGCCGCCGTTCACCGGGGTTCGGTCGCCGGCTCCCCTGTCATCAGGTCACCAACTTCTATGGAGTTCTATCTTCTATGCTCAAACTATAACAATCAAATTAGGTACCTTGATACTAAAAGCAGTACTTTTGCTCAAAAATAACTACTTATAAACTCAAGAGTGACATATGATCAACCATTCTAGAGTTCAGAGCATACACATGATCCGTACAACATTCTCTATTTCTGGCTCCTAAGCTTCTTCAACATCTCCATCATGGCTTCACCATACGCCGCTTCTTCTTTATCTTCAAAATCATTATCCAAATTGATGTTCATGAAACTATCATCTCCATCTACGAGATCCTCCCTCTGAAATGTATATAAAGTTACTCCCTTCATCACGTATCCTGAAACGGGCAGTTTCAACAAGGGGACATAATGCTGAAATCTTCTATGAAGAAAATCCATGCTATCACTCAGCTTCTTTTCCAAACTATCAGTGGGTGAACTTAGCCACTTCCTCATCTCAACAATGTTTTCACTGCTAATAGAAACTGACCCCCTTTTACCCGATTGATTAATCAATACCTTTTCCAATGAAGGAAGTTTATAAGCGAAACCCCACAACATCCAAAACCTCACAGCCGCATCCATCAAACAATTAAAAGCCAGCCGAAGTGTCTTCAATTGTAAATATATACCATCTTGTTCTTCTTCCTGGCCATTTCCATTGTCATTTGATAACTCTTTCATACCGCAAACTGAAGTAGGCGACAGAAATAAAAACGATTCGATTTTACTACCACACTTAACCTTCCACTTGTACAGATCAGTACCATTATCAACGTCTTTTTGGATAGACGGGAGCTTGATACATAGAGACTTGAGTCTTGTAAACTTACACAGAGACTGAATTGCAGGCCATAAAAACTCTTTAAAAGATGAAATAGGAATACCATGCTCACTAAAAGCAGGAAGGTGATAGGGATTGGAAAGAAAATGCAAACCGGCATCATCGGTAGGGTTTGAATCACAACTGGGATTGTCTGCACGAGAAGCAACGAAAGAAATGGTGTCGACTTGATGGACGATCCGATTGAATTGTGTGGAAACGAGTTTACAAAGGCATAAGGTTTTCAAATCAAGTACTTTATTTAATATCAGGAGAACAATTTCATCTGGTAGATTGCAAAAATAAGAATCATCATTGCAAACACGAGGTTTCTCAATTTTCCTCATCAGAACTGACACTTCATATGTAATGTCACCTGAACCATTGGCATTGGCTTCAGCAGTGACATTAGTATCAGCATTGGCATGACCGTTGGTATCGGCATTCGTATTGCTGGCACAAGTTCCCAATGAATCAGTTGGTGGGATGGAGTTGGTTTCCTTTATAGAAAAGCTGGGCTCCAGGAATTTGTACGAATTAAGGCACTTACCTTCCATTTTCATTGATAGTGCATCTACAGATAAATTAGCTTTTACTGAAGAGTTGCAGTTAGACAAAATCTTGATTTCCCCAGATGATGAAGAAACAATATCTAATCTTTCTGTTGATTCCTTCGGGATCATTGTAAGCTCATGACCACGTATTTTGATTGATGAACTCTCGTTGTCAGAAGATTGAGGTTGATCAGCTTCTTTGGGCAGATCGATTTCATTCGAAGAACCCCCATTGGTCAATGATTCTGTAATGTTTTTAGAAAAAAAATGCCAACATGAATTCAAAAAACTGCACAACCTCTATGATCTATGAAGATACCAGAAAGTAATTGATATAAAGAATATTGATCTATACACTTATCTATGGAAATGTATTTGAGCTGGCCAATAGGTTGTGGGTTCAAGTCCCCTAATTGTATGCGCCAAAAGCTGTTATTTTTACTTAACTTATGAACGAAAGGCTAGCGGTTATATATTTTTTTTCTCTCAAGGATTAAACAGGAAAAATCAGAAAATGTAACTTAAAAGGCATTGGAATGGGTCACTGGGTCAGATGTATCTAAAGTCTCAAAAAAGGATAAAATTTCTTAACTTTTTTTAATAGAAAAAGTTGCATTATCTAACGTACTAATTGTATAACTTCACATTCACAAGTTATCAAAAAAATGAAACAATAATCTATGATACACAAGTACCTGGCATAATCACCGATAGAGGCACCTCAAGTGGTGTTATCTCTGTACCAGGTCCGTCTCTAGGCTTTATCAATGAAATATCAGTTTGTTTGGGTTCTGGCTCCTTAAATGGCACTCTTTGGGATGCTCTATCAGAACCAGACCTCGTCTCACAACCACCTGATTGAGTTAAAATTGGTTCTTTTCCTTTATCTCTACGTTGCGTTGGACGAACACTAGCACCAGATCCAGATTCATTTCTGACATCTAGTTGACTTCTCTCAACATCTCCAAAGAAAGTGTTGGCTGAAAGAGGTTGCTTCCCCTTGTCGGTATCTTTTGTTTGGGCTGAAGCGGGCTCACCAGTTAAAGCCATAGCCCGTGCTTGAGAGAGCGGTACTGCATAAGGAAGATTGTCAATCTCTAGTTTTGGCTTTTTAAGTGGTGTTACATGTAGATTGGAGCTAGAGCCGGTGCCAGAAGGTCCCTCTTGGCACCTTAGCCACAACCGCTTTAAGGGTCGTTCTGGTTCTTCGGAAATTTGTGTTTCTTCTTCAGTAACTTTCATTAGCTGATAATGAAGAGTCGTGCAAAATATAGTAGAAATTAAGAAGAAGTCAGGTTAACAGACGTTTATCAAAACAATGCATAGAATCCTGAATAAAACATATTACATACCTCAGCTTGCTCAAGTTTCTTTTTCTGTTCTGCCGCGTGAAAGATTACACCAATTCATACGGATGGGTTGACCCAAAACACTGAAGACTTATTTTTGATACATGATTAAGATTCAAACGTTTTATCAGTGCAATAAAAATCTAACTTTTTTGTACAAGACGATATAGGAGATGGTATCCGTTGAAGGAACATAATTCGAAACTTTTGACCATATGACCCATTCTTTTTAAGCTAAACTTGTGGTAAATTTGAGATAAGACGAAACCTAAACCAACCCATTTATATATAAATTACTATTACAGATATCAAAGAAATCATTTAATAACTGGTAAACAGGTAAAGGCTGTCATTTTAACTAATATAATTTGCAAATACTAATGCTTTTCTTAAACTGCTAGTTTTTGTCTGATGACAATAACTTTAGACACAGATGGTGAACTAAGATCAAACAATCAACCAGATTTTTTTTGAAAAAATTAGTCGTTTGAAAAATAAAGATGTATTTTGATACACATTAATTTGTCGTTTGAAAACATTTCAGGATACAATGATCAATGTGAGACTAACGATAAAGGATCTATGCTATTATGTGGAATTTGTCCTTTTAAGTACTAAATTACCTAGGAAAGGCGAGCCTTTGATTCAGATGTACAAGACATAACCGGGGTACATGTGACTGTTTCCTAACACTTCCTGAACCCTTGGCCGCCCTCAAGATGTTCAGGGAGGTCTGAGGCAATAGATTTCATTCAGGCCACCTTTTATGGGGACATACATGATATATCTAACCGCTAGGCCACCTTTGCAGCGGTTGCTATAATAAACATAACATATGTACAAAACCCAAGTCGGTGAGCCATTAATATGTAATTATAAGGATCATTTGCTTAAAAAAGCAACAAATTTTGCATAAATTCTAAATTAGAATTATCCAAAATGAAAAGCAACTTACGATTTTTATTAATAATAAAAATCAAACTTTCAATTTTCACAAAATGTAAAAGTAGTATAAGAATTACGAGTATCATAAATCGAGAGCTACTCATATTTTGAGACGTGTTAAGAGTTTATATGATTGATAAATATTAATCAAAAAGTCACAAACAAGGTTGGATCAACTGGTTTACACCCTTGCCTTTGGAAACAGAAGTCAAGTGTTCGATCCTTACTCTTTGCAAAGCTGGAGGTCCTTTTCTACCTTTGTTATTGTTAGAACGTAGTATATGTTCTCAAGATTAATTTATGAAAGAAAGGAAAAGATTGGAAGTTAAGTTTGATTCCTTTCAAATCACCCTAAAATATGGGGAGAAAATTTTTAAAAAAAATAAACAATTAGATTATCTCTCGAAATCATACCATTTCATTTCCTTTCTATCCTAAAAAATAAACTCAAGAACACAATTTGTTTTATAATTCATTGTATTCCTTTCTTATTTTTTCTTTCCTTAAAATGAAGAACATATAACCCTAATTTACGAATTACGCATATAACCCTAACTATAATTACCACAAAGAGAATAGAAAGGACACAAGGTTTAAGTCAGGATTTACCACAATATGAAACCATAACCAGGCGCTGCCACCCTATGATACGATTTCTCCGTCTCTCAAATTGAGTAACTTTTTGGAAATTTGATTGGAAGTAAGTATCACTCATTCACTCGCATATATTTACCCAAACTTATGTTTCAATTTTAGACACAACAGGTCCTTCTACTTTGTAATATATGACGATACGACACCAATTATAATTTTTTTTTCTTTGAAAAATGATTAATCTTCCTCAAAATTAGCCTAAAAATTATCAACAAGTTTTAAAACATGACAAATGTTATCCACTAATTTTCTTTCCTAAACTTACCTCTGATTTTGTTAAATGTCCCAATCTAATATTTCCCTTTTTCTTTTTGGAAAATGATAAATTCTCGCCTAATAATCCTTCTAATACATTAAGAAGGTGACATGTGATATCCACTAATTCTCTTTCCTAATCTTGCACCCTGATTTTTTCACATATCATCATCCAATAGTTAAAAGGATTTTTAAACTATTTTGTTAAAAGGATTAATCATTTCCCTTTCTTTAAATATCTTTCCCTTCCCCTTTTAACTTTTCTACTTTTAAAATATCTAAGATACTCTTAAACTAATATAACTAACATTATCAGCAATTTTTTAAACTTATTGAATATCTAACATACCCTTTATTAAATTAATTCACGATATTTACCTCTTAATCTCTAAAGTAATTACATTATTCTTTTGACCAGCCATTTAGACCCACTTTCAAATTTACAAGTTGATAGTGTACCACCCTAGTTACTAGGCTCAAACATATTTTAGTCAAGCACCCGTACATGGTCAAGACTACCAATAATATAGCATGCTCCGGATTGAGCTCCGGATGAGCATACTCGAGACAAAGGATCATTGAAAGGACAACGCGTGGCTGACCAACCTGACATGGTGACATAAGGGTATACCAATCACCATTAGGAAAGTACACTCCTAATGGGCTCCAAACCGTACCAATGAGCTGTATGAGACCAAGTACTCAGACCTTGTCTCCCAACACTCTATAAATACTCGTCTCAATCACTCATTTGAGGGGGATGATTTCACACAGAGATAGACACTTTACTTTGATTGTTTGGTGGCGTGGAATAACATCCATCACCGGTAGGGAACCGCCAGCAAATGCAATCAACCTTCTTCTGACCCCTCCTCCAACAAGTTCACCCCTTAGCAACTAGACGACGAAATACGTTTAAACAAGTGGCGCCATCCGTGCTTTATTCCGAAGAGCTTGTGACGGAGGCAACAATGTCAGCAGGAGAAAATCCGGAGCCACCTCCCGGATACGGCAACCCTTCCGGAGGTGGTACCGCAAGTGAAGTTCCATCATCGGTCCGAACCAGCTCCAGACCGACTCAGAGGCAGGTGGAAACTATTGAACCATTACTAAGAGAAGTGTTGAGGAGAGCTACCTTAAGAGATGTCCAAACACAGTTGAATTTTGATGGGGAGAGTGAAGAAGTAGATAAGAGATAGAAGCTGAAGCCCCACCAGCAGGCCAATCCGAACCAAGATCCCAACAGCGATCCGTACCTACTAATGCAACCCCGGTAACAATTCCACATACAATAGGAAGCGGAACAAGCATGGCACTTCTGGAGCAGCCAAATTATTTACCTCCCTTAGCAGCAGAACAAGTTCAGCAAACGGGCCAAGTGTACAACCCAACGTACCACGGTTATACTAATACCCCGCAGGTACAATATGCTCAAGTAACTTTCCCACAAGTACAAGGGTACCAGTATGGACCCTATGTAGCAACTCCGAGCATAACTTTCATCAATCAGGTGCCTCAGTACAATGCCCAATATGTCAATCCAACTCAATACAATACACCGAGGCCAAATTTTACACAAGTATCACCACCACAGCCAAGATCAAATACGCAGAATAATCTTCCAGCATATTGGCAAGCAATTGCTCCGAGTCAGGAACAAATGATCCCACAATATAACACTCCAGTACCAAATGTAAATCAACAGTGGACTCCAAACGAAAAAGATATGTTAGTACAGACAGAACCAGGTCCTTTCACTCAATGGATTGAAGAGTATCCCCTACCACAAGGGGTTCGCTTGCCTAAAGGAGCAGAGATGTACGACGGGAAGGAGGATCCAGACAATCATTTGAAGCATTTTAATGCAATAATCAGGATGGAAAGATGGACAGTCCCGATAGCATGTCACATGTTTGCACTCACTTTGAAAGATACTGCTAGGGCATGGTTGGATGGCCTACCAATGGGAAACATAATGAATTTTGAAGACCTCAAGACAAAATTCAGGTCCTTTTTCAGTCAACAAAGAAAGTATAAGAAGATCCACCTGGAAGCGCATAACATTAAGAGAAAAGATAATGAAAGCATACGCCAATTCATTACAAGGTACACTGAAGAAACATCCCTTATCAAAGGACTGAATGAAGATCAAAAGATCTCTGGTTTTGTTCACGGTCTCCGATATCGACCCTTGGTAGAATTTTTGTCACAAGATCTCCCAGGAACATATACAAGTGTCATGGATAGAACATACACGTTCCTTACAGCAAGAGAAACAGCCAGAGAGGTTCATGGTGCACATGCTCTAGACGGGAGACCACCATGGGGAAGAGGCCCAGGATCCAGTGGTAGAAGAGGAAGGGTATATAGAAATGAAAGAATAGATGGGCACAAACACTCCCCATATCAGCCGCCCCCTAGAGGACCCCCACCAAATAGGGGAACATTGTTTACCCCTCCAAGATCCCAAAGAGACGTTTTGGTAACAGAAAGGCTACCATCAAGAGATCGTAACAAGGAGAAAAGAAAGGATATGACAAAATTTTGTGATTTCCATAATGACCATGGACATGATACAAATGATTGCCGCATATTGAAGATGAAAATGGAAGAAGCTATGAAAACGGGAAGGTTGAGTAACTTAATAAAGGGCTTGAAGGAGCAGCGGCCAAAAAATGATCAAAGGAAGCAAAACGTTGCGGAACTTGCAGGACCAAAGCAGGAACCCCTTGACGAACCTATCATGATGGTAGATTATGCAAGGGAAAGGCGTTCGCCTGAAAGAGAAAGACAAAGATGGGAGCAAGTGTTCATAACCTTCCTGATGCCCCCTCCAGATGAAGAAGCAGAAGGACCTATCCTGATAAGGGCAGTTATAGGAAATCACCCTATAAAGAGGGTTCACCTAGATACAGGAAGCGGTTGTGAAATAATGTATGAACATTGTTTTTTAAAACTTAGACCCGCTCTCCGGACACGAAGAAGAGATTCGGGAAATGCATTGGTAGGCTTCTCCGGAGAGAAATCTTGGCCTTTGGGGGAGATAACCCTCAAAGTAGTAATTGGTGAACATCCGAGAACAAGAATGGAAGAGCTAACGTTTATAATCATCAGAGCAGAATCTCCTTATAATGTGATTTTAGGTCGGACAGCTATGCGCCGAATGGGGATAATCCCTTCCCCTCTTCACGGTTTAGCCATGTTCCCAACAAGAAATGGAGTTGGATGCATGCGTTCTGAATATAAGAAGCCTCAGCATTGCGCCCAAGTTGAGGCTCCATCAAGTGCAGCACCAGAGCCAAAGAAGCTGGAACTAAGTAATGAAGCAGAAAAGATATTCATTAATCCCCAATACCCTGACCAATCTATCTCCATAGGAAAGCAACTACCAACAGAAGTTAAGAAGCAGCTCAAAGACATGCTCTGGCTAAATAAAGATGTATTTGCATGGGCTCCTTCAGATATGACAGGAGTGCCAAGGCAACTTAAGTTTGGGAATGAAGTATTTGATACGCAGCATAGGTTGAATGTTCGCCCACATGTTGAGCCCATCAAACAGAAAAGAAGGAGCCTAGCTCCGGACCGAGCACGAGCAGCACAAGAACAAGTATCGGAATTAGTTCAAGCAGGCATACTCCGGGAAGTCAAATACCAAAGCTGGGTAGCAAACCCAGTAATGGTAAAGAAGCATGATGGAGGTTGGAGAATGTGTGTAGATTTTACAGATATAAACAAAGCTTGCCCGAAAGATTGCTACTCATTACCTGAAATAGATTGGAAGGTAGAATCTTTAATGGGCTTCAAGTTGAAATGCTTCCTGGATGCATACAAAGGGTACCATCAAATCCAAATGCATAAGGATGATGAGGAGAAGACAACGTTCTACACGGGAGAAGGAATATACTGTTTCAGAAAGATGCCATTTGGCCTCAAGAATGCTGGAGTGACTTATCAAAGATTAATTGACAAAGCCTTCAGTAGCCAAATAGGAAAGAACCTAGAAGCGTATGTGGACGATATGGTTATAAAAAGCAGAACTGAAGAAGATATGTTATGGGATATTCAAGAAACCTTTGAAACACTAAGGTCCATAGGAATGAAGCTCAATCCAAAAAAATGTCACTTTGGCATGGAAGAGGGGCAGTTTCTGGGTCATATAATAACCAAGCAGGGCATCCGCCCAGACCCAGAAAAGGTGAAAGAAATTAAAAACATGAGCTCCCCACGAACATTAAAAGAGGTGCAAAGCTTGAATGGGAAGCTAGTCGCACTTCACCGTTTCTTGTCAAAGTCGGCAGAACGTTCTCTTCCTTTCTTCAAAACTTTAAAAGGATGTACAGATAAGCAAAGTTTCCATTGGACATCAGAAGCAGAAAAAGCATTTGTGGAACTAAAGGGCTACCTAGACCACCTCCCTACTATGGTAGCTCCGGAAAAAGGAGAAGTGCTTCAGATGTATCTAGCAGCGTCTGAGGAAGCTGTGAGCGCAGTATTGATGGCAAGTGTGAACGATAGCCAAATGCCTGTATATTATGTAAGTAGAGTCCTCCAAGGACCTGAAACGAGATACTCAGAAATAGAAAAATTAGCTTTAGCACTCATACATGCAGCAAGAAGACTAAGAAGATATTTTCAAGTCCATGCCATCCAAGTATTAACGGATAAGCCAATCAAACAAGTGTTAACAAGGCCAGAAGCCTCGGGAAGGTTGGCAAAATGGGCGATAGAGTTGGGAGAACATGAAATTCAATTCCGCCCAAGGAATTCCATCAAAGGGCAAGTGTTGGCGGATTTCATAGCCGAAACACCAGTTAGAGATGTCAAAAAGAAGCGAAAGGAGCCGGAAATGGCATACCCAGTAGACGCAGAGTCAAGTTCCGAAGATTCTGTATGGAAACTTTTCACAGACGGAGCTTCAAGTGCAGATGGATCTGGAGCCGGACTTA
The DNA here is from genome assembly GCF_010389155.1 of Erigeron canadensis. NCBI lineage: Eukaryota > Viridiplantae > Streptophyta > Magnoliopsida > Asterales > Asteraceae > Erigeron > Erigeron canadensis. The sequence goes on from NC_057767.1 coordinate 33,463,927, forward strand.
TCCTAACCAGTCCAGAAGGGAAAGAGTTCACTTATGCCCTAAGGTTTAATTTCAAAGCTTCAAATAATGCAGCAGAGTATGAGGCACTATTGGCTGGTCTTCGTATAGCAAAAACGATGGGTGTGAAGCATGTACATGCTCATGTGGACTCACAAATAGTGGCCTTCCAAGTAAACGGTACATATGAAGCAAAGGAGCCAATAATGAGGAAATACTTGGAAAAGGTCAAAGAAATAAAGCAGAAATTCCGGTCATTTCAAATATCGAACATTAGCCGAAACAAAAACAAGATAGCAGATGCTTTGAGTAAATTAGCATCCACCTCCTTTGCTCACTTAACAAAGGAAGTCCTGGTGGAAGTATTGGAAAGAAGATCTATTGAAGAGGAGCCAGAAGTGAATGCTATTGAAGAAGAAGGAACAACATGGATGACACCCATGATAGAGTATCTTACCAGCGGTTTGCTTCCGGCAGATAGAGATCAAGCACGAAAAATAAGAGTAAAAGCACCTCAATATGAGCTTCGAGAAGAAGGGCTATACAGGAAGTCATATATGGGACCCCTGCTCAGGTGTGTGGGTCTGAACCAGGCCAAAGGAATAATACAAGAGGTGCATAGAGGATCATGTGGCTTGCATGCTGGACCAAGAATGGTGATAGCCAAAATAGGAATGATGGGTTATTATTGGCCATCGATGTACCAAGATGTGGAAACAGAGCTCCGAAACTGCGAAGCATGTCAGATACACTCATCTGTTTCAAAGGCACCAAAGAATAGAATGATCCCAGTATCATCAGCATGGCCATTCTCCAAATGGGGAATTGATATAGTGGGTCCCTTCCCACCAGCTCCAGGAAGACTAAAATATTTGGTTGTAGCCATAGATTATTTTACAAAGTGGGTAGAAGCCAAACCACTGGCTGTGATCTCTGGAAAACACATGGAAAAATTTGTATGGGAGCATATCGTTACAAGATTCGGAATACCAAACACAATTGTGAGCGACAATGGAAAGCAATTCTGTGAAGGAGCCTTTCGAGCATTTTGTGAGAATCTAGAGATTGAGCAATCTTTTACTTCCGTGGCACACCCACAAGCCAACGACCAAGTGGAGGAAACTAATAAAGCAATTGTGCATGGAATGAAAGCAAGATTGGGAAGAAGCCATTCTGGTTGGGTAGAAGAACTTCATCAAGTGTTATAGGCACACAGAACAACACCAAAGACAAGTAACGGAGTCACACCATTCAGCTTAGTATATGGCACTGAGGCAATGATCCCACCAGAAGTAAGTGTCCCTACCAGAAGAAGATTTTTAAATGATGAAGAAAATGAACACCAGCTTCTAACAAATCTAGACCTTTTGGAAGAACGAAGGGAAATAGCAACAATTAGAGAAGCTCAACACAAGAGCCAGATGAAAAAGTACTACGACAGAAGAGTCCGTAAAGAAAGTTTCCTTCCAGGAGAGTTTGTTTTTCGCAATAATGAAGCAAGTAAAGCAGAAAATGTAGGAAAATTGGGACCCTGATGGGAAGGTCCTTATATTGTGATTGAGGCATGCAGAAATGGGGCATACAAGTTAGCAACCATGGAAGGAGAAGGTTTACCCAGGACCTGGAATGGAGCCCAATTGAAAAAATGCTACTTGTTAGAAACTGAAAAGAAGCAAGCGGATCCCTGATATGTGAAACAAAGAAGTACCTACTTAGAAGAATTCTTATTTTTAGCCATTTAATGTAAATATAACAAACTGAATGCTCTATGTTGGCTCAGGCCACATATTTTTATAATCAGCTGAATACTTCATGTAGGCTCCGGCCACATGTTTCTTGTAATTAAACCCAACTATCATAGTGGGATGGAGCATGGCTGCGGCCAGAAATTTTAATGAAAAGCTGCATCTAAACAGCTAATTCTTATGTAGCCGTTCTAAAACGAACTTGTCACTCATGCCCAGTTATGGAGCAAAAACAGAAGCATACACAAGCCCGCCTCTTAACGGTAGCTTGAAACACTCAGCGTGTTTGCATCTGTGCATAAATAAAAATTGATTAAAAGCTGCAAAGCTAAACAAGCATGCTCCAATACACGCTTCTTCATCAAAGCTAAATGATATGCTTCTATGCATGCTCCTTTGTATGTAAAAAAAAAAAAAACAACAAGAGGCATGCTCGCTTATATGCTAACAATTTTGAAAGTAAAATTAAGCAGCTTGTTTCAGCAACCCTGCCACATATTGAAAATCTTGAAATTATAGTTGGCAATATATAACAATGTTCCACACACACACACACACACAAAAAAAAAAAAAAAGCATTATGTTTCTTGAAGTTATGACTTCGAATAAATTTATCAATACGATAGCATTTCTGTTTGATGAGTCAACCTATAAAATTGAACAATTGGTTCTGGCCATATTTCACATAAACAGCTCCGGCCCAAGTGTGCATAAAACAAGTTCAAGTAAGTAAACAAGGGCCCTGACCCACACATGTAAAAGGCGACTTCGACCAAAGTGAGCGAACAAAGGCTCCGGATCGCATGCGCAGATAATGACTCTCGACCAAATATTTTTTAAGCAACCTCTACTTGTTATATGAAGCATGGCAAGTAAGCATAAAGGACACATAAAGATACGAGAAATTAAACTTAGTGTTTCTGGGTACACATAACGATTAAAACTTCCAGACGCATACATGAAGCAAAAGAAAGACAATTAATGTCTCTAAACATTAATGATACAAAGATGTCAATAAAGCCACGCAGGGCTATTTCACACTTATTCATCGACCGGAATCACCGCGGGTTCAAGAGAAAGGATCTCCTCAGTTGGAAGATTTGAACTAGAAGCAAGAGTGTTAATGCAAGGAAAAGCAGTGTCCTCCATTTTGGCAGCAGCAGTGATAAGCTTATCAAAAGCCTTCGGGTCGTATCCAGCAAGAGTGGAAGGATCAATGTCTGAAAACTGAGTCTCAAGATCACTCAAAGCCCTATGGCTCCCCGCATCCATCGCGTGGTTCTGGACCACGCACATCTCTAGATTGAACTCGTCACTTCTAAGGAATTTCCGAAAGAGCACAGGGAGCCCTTCCACTAGTTTTTTCTTTTCCAAGATAGCAGCCGCAACATCATCTTTATACTTAGTAATTTTCAAACACAAAGCTTCATTCTCTTTTTCTAAACAAGTTATCCTATCAGCCTCACTCACCAAGTCAAGAGCAAAACCCTCAGACTGCCTTTTAGCTTCACCATACTTCTCTTTCCACGATTGTTTCTCCAAGCCCAGCTTCTGAAGTTTTCCTTCAAGCTTCTCAAACTCTGCTTGCAAAGCATCTTTCTCTTGAGTTTTAACTGCAAGCTCCTTATGAAGGGCATCATATGCACTCGTCTGAAGGGCACGTGCTTCGGTACTCTCTAGTTGCTTAACTCTATCTTTTAACTTAGCATTCTGCCGTTGAAGCATGTACCGATCGTCATCAGAAAGAGATAGTCGTGTCATGTACCCTGACTGTAAGATAACAAAGTTACACAAGTTAACAATAAACAAACATGCATAGCATAACAACAAATACATAATAACAAAAAAGGTAGCTGATGAATATAGAAGTCACAATTTGTTGCTTACATTAACAACATATCGATTCCCTCATGATGCCAGGGTAAGTATAATTTTATTTATGTGGCCATTTCTATATCATCCACAATCACTACTTTGCATATTCACGAGTCAGTCTTCATGGCGCCATTTCTATATTAATTCGTCTCAAGCAAAAACAAAATATAATAACAAAAATGTAGAGCAAGGGAAAGAAAAAGTATACCAAAGCGGTCATAACGTCGATAGCAGCCCGTTGGCAAAATCCGTAAAATCGTCCTTATGCATCTTGATGGCTTTCTTAATTCGATATGGCACCATGACGTTTCGCACATAATCCATACGGTCATCGTAGTCGTCGAGCCTACTCGTATGTTGAACGCGAGCAAAGGGAGGACTAAAAATACCTTTAGTGGCGTCAAGAGGCAAATCATCTTGAGAAAGATGGTCCCTCTCTTTCCCAGTATCACCCACCTTCTCTTTGAGTTTCTTCCCCTCATGTTTCTCAATATCCTTTTTATTCTTTGGACCCGTTACACTCACAGCTTCTCCAGATGACATAGCGATACCTTCCTTAACTTTAGTTGTCTCCGCCGTAACCTCAGCATGTAGTTTCTCAAGAGACCTGGGGCTTTTGCCCTTTCCAGGCCCACTCATAGAAGGGAGAGGTCTACCACCATCAACTAAAATAATTCCCCTAACAGGTGGTTTCGATGGAGCACCTTTGAGCATTTGAGTAATCGACCTTTTGGGAACAGCAGAGGAGGTGCCCTCATCATTAGACTGTAGGGGCGATGGCAACACATTAGAGTGGCAGCGAACGAGTTTCCTTTTCTTTGTTGGACCCGCAATTGTGCCAAAAGGAACATACGTGGCAGCGTCAGAAGCGGCTGGAAGAACAGGATTATCGACATTATCATCCGCCAAAACCTCAACAGGGGCAGCAGATCCTTCTCCGGGTTCAGAACCAACAACAATTTCCCGCCTAAAATCTTTAAGCTTTAAGACAGTAGCATCAGAAGGGTCCGGATTGAATGTAGCATTGTTATAGCCGCCTTTGAGAAACTTTGAGAGTCCCATGACTATAAGAAATAATAATAATAATAATAATAATAATAATAATAATAATACATATAAGAAAAATGAAATGATGAAGAAGCAGAATAAGAGCTAAAAATCCACGAATAATAACACATAGGAAGGATACAATAATATAATAAATTGGACATGAGAGTTCTCCGGAACCGTACCCGAACCGTTCATATATATAATGGGACTAGCAGGGTGGTAAGCCCATAACTTAGACAAACCGGCAAGGTAGAGTATCGGCTCCGGAACAACTCGGTAGCGTAATGGATGCTCAGTCATCCTATCAACCAATGCCATATTAAAACCGTCAGTAGGAAACTCGTCGGACATCTTCCCTTTTGATTTCTTACGAATAGTACGAGCATAATGAAAGTTCAGAGGTATCACAGAAGCATCAACATAAAAAAATCTAGATTTCCACCCTTTGATAGAATCAGGCAGACCAGTAACACATTCCCCAACTTCATCTTCTGAACGTTTTTCAAAAGTATACCAACTGCCAGTCTTGGCTAGTTTGAAGAATCGTCGAAATAAAGTAACAGTGGGTTCGGCCCCATGGGCCCGGCAGCAAAGCTCAAACATGCCTACTCGGATATTACCATAGGGGTTTACTTGTGATACATGAACCCTAAAGTGATCAAACACAGAACAGTAGAAATCGGTGAAGGGAAGTCGGATATTACCGACCTCAAAAGGGGAGCAATAGAGGGTAATTTTCCCTGCAGGAGCATCAGTAGCAGTGTGATGAGGCTCCGGGAGCATATAACCTAACCCGGAGGGAAACCTATGCTTCGATAAAAAAGAACCTAACTGATCAAGATCTAAACTGCATGCTTGAGAATCTAAATCGTTTTTTGCCATGATTAAAGAAATAACAAAACAAACCTGTATATTAGCTACAGATGGAGGCTCAGGAGTGGGAGATGAAAAGAGTTCAAAATAGGAGGAAGATCCAGAGCCCAAAAGAAAAAAAAAAGAAAGAGAGAGACGAGTAATCTATCTCCCTAGAGGGAAACTCGGGAGAAACAAAGGGAAGTAAAGGAATGAGAGTCATTTTATAGGAAAGAGGGAGAGGATAGTGCGCTGACTATGATGGGACGTCTCACTGCCATAAGGCAGGGGATGACGTGCAGGACAGGAACAGAAAGGGTTATCACACCTTTTAGTATTCATATTCTCAAATTATCCCTTTTTTTGTGAAAGTACATATACATGGCCAAAATCTAATAAATAAATAAAATATGTACAACTTATCTAGGGACTTGACCACTTAAAAAGATGGGTCGTTTGTTGTAAGTCATTTTGGGGGGAAAGGCTATACCAATAACATGCTTTGAATCAATAATTCAATCCCCACAATCAATGCATGCTGCAGACTATGCATGTGAATGACCATGGGTCAAAAGTCATCAGCTTGTGGAGAGAATATATGCCAAGCAGTTGTCAAAAATAAACATATATCTCTAACTTATACCTCTAACTTAGCATTTTGACTTCAAGACAATGCTAAGCTGGGGGGCTTGATAGTGTACCACCCTAGTTACTAGGCTCAAACATATTTTAGTCAAGCACCCGTACATGGTCAAGACTACCAATAATATAGCATGCTCCGGATTGAGTCTCTAACTTAAAGCGATTCGAAGCTGGTTTTCCAAATGATTAACTAAAAGAAGCTTGACATCTCAAACAGAAATTTGCGACTTACTGAACTTCTTAAAGCGATTCGAAGCTGGTTTTCGGACAATAAGAAGTCTTGCCTTAGGTACAGTCAGAGTTGACTAGATAATCTAATCTGCTCCCTAAATCTACTTACAATTACAAGTCAACCATACAATTACAAGTCAACCAAGCTCATCATATTATCCGTAAATAAGCAGCAATAACTAGAATCAGTTACTCAAAGAAGATAATAGCAATAGACTTTGGTTAGCCAAATATTTTTTTACTAGTTTTTGTATGATAATTTTCATTAAACTGGATTTTCTTGGACCATTGAGTTATAGAATGTGATTAGCACACCAACAATATGATTTTCCTTTCGAAAAAATCATACCATATAAGCAATCAAGACTGCATTTATGTGCTTCTACTCGTCAACAAATTCTACTTGTAGAAAAACACCATGACATCATTGAGTTTTTAGACCTTGGTTATAAAAATTTAGACCTTTCAAAGATGTGTAAGGTCAGATACCACTACGAGGGTAGACGTTATGTATATATCACCCAGATATATACAACGATGATCGTAAGAGGTCAATCAGTAAAAGATAAAATTATGGAGAACAGTCTCTTCATTGAGCAAATTGAAACAATCAAGTTGGGTACCTTAACACTAACTGCGGTAAATCCAGCACACTAAAATTAAAATTTTGACATGTTTTATAACCTAAGGACTACCTGTTATAACTAGTAAGGTGCTTAAATGGGAATGTCACTCAAACAGGTCCATTAGATGTGTTAAGTCACTTTGGGTGAATGGTACATCAACTTTACTTGTATTTGAAAGTTGAAATTCTTGCCAAGTACAATGAGGACCCACACTCATAGCAAACCAAATGTAAGAAACCCAAAAATACAGAACTTTCATTCAGCCCTGTTTGTCACAAAATGCAAACTTACGAGGATGTAGTAATAACCTGTTCGGACATAATAACGTAGCAAATTACTTGGTTCCATAAAGATTATAGATATACTAGTCAAAAGTTCCTTGAGAGCTTTCTAGTCCTTACCCACATACTATGACTCAAAAAGCTACCAAATCAGCAATGATGAACAACTAGTTCTAATATAGAGACGGGTAAAAAAAAACCATATTTAAAGAAGCTTCAACATCTCCATCATGGCTTCACCATATACAGCCTCTTCTTGATCTTCAATATCATCCAAATTGATGTTCATAAAACTATCATAAATATTCCTCTGAATCATAATTAGATTTACCCCCTCTATGACGTATCCTGAAGCTGGCAGTTTCAACAAGGGGACGTAAAACCGACAAAGCATGCTAGGAAGATCCATGCTATCACGCAGCTTCTTTTCCAAACTATCAGTAGGCGAACATAGCCACTTCCTCATCTCAACAATGTCTTCACCGCTAATAGAAACTGACCCCCTTTTACCCGATTGCATAATACAAACCTTTTCCAACAACGGAAAATCAAGAGTGCAACCCAACAACATCCTAAATCTCACAGCCGCATCAAACGGAAAATCAAACAGTCTTTAGCCAAGTTTTCATATTTCAAACATAAATCTGGATCATCTTGTTCTTCATCCACGCCATTTCCATCAACATTTGAACTGGGCGACAGAATAACTAACGATTCAACTTTTCTACCAAACTTAACCTTCCACTTGTACAAAACAGAACCATTATCAACAACATCTTGTCGGGTAGACAGGAGCTCAATACTTAGAGACTTAAGTTGTGTAAACTTACTCAAAGACTGAATTGCAGACCGAAAAGACTCACATTCATAAGATGCAACGGGAGCACGATGCTCTTCATTAAGACCACGAAGGGTAAAATTAAAGGGTTTAGAAAGGAAATGCAATAGCTTTTCAGGAAGTTCATCATCAGCGGATGGGTTTGAATCATGACTGGCGGGGTTGTCTGCACGACACGCTACGAAAGAAATGGTGTCGACTTGATGGGCGATCAAATTGAATTGTTTAGAAACAAGTTTACAACGGCATAAGGTTTTCAAATCGATTATTTTATTTAATATCAGGAGAACAATTTCATCTGGTAAATAGCTATAATAAGAAACATCATTGCAAATACGGCGTTTCTTAATTTTCCTCGTCACAACTTTCTTACCACTTTTACGCAACCGGCTGCCACATTTATACCTAATTAACCATACGATAACAATGAATTACAAAAAAAAAAAATTGTTTGAATGAAAATATGGAGTCGCCAAACTCAATAATAAGCTTAAATTTAACATAAATAATATAAAATCAATGTGTATGACAATAATCATAAAGACCACTAATAATAATGAATTAAGAAGTATTCAAATACTAAGTATTACCTGAAAAACGGAATACAAATTAGTTGACGGGTGATCATTGTGTTCTGCCGCACACCTAGCTAAAAATGATATTTAGGGTTTATCAGTTAAAACAACTTGGCTGTTAAAAGTTAAACCTATAGTTTGGTTCTTTCATTCGGGCCCACCTCATATGAGGATGGTTTATTTGGAGTAAATTACTCATATTTGACTTTCACTTTGGGAAAGGTATTATTTAACTTTTTAAGACATATATTAAAAATAAAATATTAAAATGTGATAAACAAAATTGTAGAATAACACCACCACCACCACACACACCCCATGATAATAATTATAAAGATCAATATTAATAAGTAGTAGTTGAATACCTAATATTACATGAAAAACATGTTAAGTTAGTGGGATGGGTCTATTTTATTTTATTTTTTTTATCAAATTATAAATATTTTTTAATATTAAAAATCATAATAACCAGTTGATCATAGATCAATTAGTACCGCCATTATATGACCAAATAGGCCCACGATGAAAGTTGCAAGTCACGGGTTCAAGTCTTGCCAAAGGCAAGAGCATAAACTATATTTAGTGATCCATGTGTGAGGATGGTGAGTCACCGGACATGAGTTCTATGCGGTGTGCGCTCTCATACCAAGACGGTACATGAGACCAGAGGGTTCCCACCCATTTACCATTTTTATAAAAAAAAAAGCATAATAAGTTTCAAAAAAACAAGATTTTTCTATCAATTTATGGTTATATACATGTGGGTTGTGATCATTTGAAAACTAAAATATATGTGAAAACTTGGAAAACTAGTGAAACACATTGTGATTTGAAACTTAACGCAATAGGTTTAAAACTGGCCACCACCACCACTATTGCCGGAAATTGTGATACGATATGCGCGAAACCCTTAATCGAATGGCTGCGCCATACAAGAAGACTTTGTCATTCTCGGTCGCCGACCTCAAGGCGTTTATAAAGAGGTTGGAAGTCGGAAGCATATAGGAATAGTGTGGATTTGATGGGAGGCGATCCAAGAGATAGTGTGGTGGTTTGATACGGTAGGGACGCTATGGCGTCGCCGGAGATGATGGTGGTGTTAGTGGTGGACAGCTATAAACACATTATGTTAAGTTTCAAATCACAATGTATTTGGTTAGTTTTTTGGTTTTCACATAAATTTTAGTTTTCAAATAAGCATTTCATATATATATATAAGTAAAGCCAATTAACAAGATTATGGTCTTTTAATTATATTATCAACCAAATTTTATGGTAGGATTAAGTATCTCAGAAAATAACTAACTAGGACCATCAAATGTTTATAATAGGAATTAAGGTTTTGGACATGGTATATTAACAATTTAGTAAACTTTCAAAATCATGTAGCATCGTGTACAATGTGAGTTGCCACATGTAAGTTTTGAGTGGCCGGTTACATGATTTAAAATTTTTAACGAAGTTGTCAACATAAAATAATGTCTAAATTAGTTCGTTCATACTATTATAAACATCATAGTTAATTGTATATCAAGATATTTAAACATTTTTGATATCATCAATGTCTTTGGCAAGTGTTCCAAAATACATTGGGATAAAATAGTTATTGTTATTTTAAGGTCAACATTTACAAAATAACGGGTGATACACTAATACATCAAAAGCCACTTGTTCTTTAAGAAGGCGAATATCTGTCATCATATAATCGAAATAGCCCGATTACAATACAATTTATAAAAGTAACTGAATAGATGTTTTATTTATATATTTTGCTAAACAACTCTTGCAACATATTGTATTAGTTTCTTATTTCAAATATTGAGAATTTAGTTACTCCGTAATTTATATTTGATAGTTGAAATAAGAATATCACACCATCAGATGACTCATGACTCATTGTCACATTCTCATCAAATGAATATGCCCAACATCAAAACAAGTGGTTCATCTATGTCATCAACGGGTATGTGTTTTAAGTCCTCAGTTACTCCAAATATTGATTCTTGGTATTGTGATTTTAACATGGAATTGAATAGATTTCTTATGTGAATACTTGGTTACCATGTTGTATACACATCATTAGCACTAAAATACTGGATAGGATTTTCATCGCTTGAAAATCTTACGATTATAAAGGCATGGTACTAGGTTTCAACAATGTTGTGTCGGACAACTTTCAGAATAGATCGGCATAACAACATTACACCATATTTTGTATACTACTCGTAATAAACAAACCATAGGAAAAAGATCGCTTCAAATTAAATGGATTGTAAGAGGCCAACCAGTTAAATATAACGTTATGGAGATTAGTCTCTCTTCTTTGTGCAAATTAAAGCAATCAAATTGGGTACCTTAACATTAAATCGGTAATCCAGCTCACAAAATAACTACATCGATCAGCATTCAAATTTTGACATGTTTTATAACCTAAAGGACTACCTATTATCACTAGTAAGGTGATTAAATGGGAATGTCACTCAAACATGTATTTAGAAGTTGAAATTCTTTCTACATCAACTTCACTTGTAATTAGAAGTTGAAATTCTTGCCAAGTACAATGAGACGACTCGCAGCAAAACAAATGTAAGAAACCCGAAATACAGAACTTTCATTCAGTTTTGTCACAAATGCAACCTTAAGGAATGTAGTATATACCTGTTTGGGCGTAAGCAGCAAAATACTTGGGTCGTCATATAAACATTATAGATATACTAGTCAAAAGTTCCTTCAGTGCTTTCTAGTCCTTAACCACATACACTATCACTTAATTGGTTCAAAAGTCATTCTCAAAAAGCTATCAAACCAGCAAAGACCGAAGCAACATTACTTGGAAAATCTAAAAGACAACTTTATAGAGAAACCTACCAAACCAGCAAAAATCTTCATGATATACTAGTCAAAAGTTCCTTCAGTGCTTTCTAGTCCTACCAAACCAGCAAAAATCATTCTTAAAAGGTTCCTTCAGTGCTTTCTAGTCCTTAACCACATACACTATCACTTAATTGGTTCCAAAGTCATTCTTAAAAAGTAAAAACCTACCAAACCAGCAAAAATCAAAGCAACATTACTTGAAAAACCTAAAAGACAACTAGTTCTTATATAGAGACAGATAACAATATTTAAGTAAACATATGTAGCACTTAGAATAGAAGTTACTGTTTTAAAGTTCAGAGCATACACATGACCCCTATAACATCCTCTATATCTTCTTCAGCATCTCCATCATGGCTTCACCATATGCAGCCTCTTCTTTATCTTCGAAATCATCCAAATTAATTTTCATGATATTTTCATCTCCATCTACAAGATCCTTGCTCCGAAACATAAGCGGAGTTACCCCCTTCAGCAGTTTCAACAAGGAGACATAAAACCAATACAACCCACCAGAGAGATCCATGCTATCTCAACAATGTCTTGACCGCTAACAGAAACTGACCCCCTTTTACCCGATTGCATAATCAAAACCTTTTCCAACAATGGAAAATCAAGAGTGCAACCCAACAACATCCTAAACCTCACACCCGCGTCCATCAAATAATTAATAGCCAAAAAAGCTTTCTCCACACTAAAATGATCTGTACCATCTTGTTCTTCATCTTGGCCATTTCCATCTAAATTTGATATCAATCCTTTCATATTGCAAACTGATTAGGGCAACAGAAAAACCAACCATTCGACTTTACTACCAAATTTAACCTTCCACTTGTACAAATCAGAACCATTATCAACAACATCTTGTGTAGACGGGAGCTCGATACATAGAGACTTGAGTCTTGTAAACTTACTCATACACTCAATTGCAGACCGGAAAGACTCACATTCATAAGATGCAGCAGGAACACGAAGCTCTTCAGTAGGACCACGAAGGGGGTTATAAAAGGGGTTAGAAAGGAAATGCAAAAGCTTTCTAGGAATTCCGGCATTATCAGAGGAGGGGTTTGAATGATAACTGGGAGTGTCTGCACGAGACGCAACAAAAGAAATAGTGTCGACTTGATGAACGGTCAAATTGAATTGTGTGGAAACGAGTTTACAAAGGCATAAGGTTTTCAAATCAACTATTTTATTTAATATCAGGAGAACAATTTCATCTGGTATATAGCTAAAATAAGAAACATCACTGCAAACACGGCTTTTCTCCAATATGCTCATCACAACTCTTTTATGATTTGTAAACCGACCGCCACATATATGACTGATTAAACATACAATAACAATGAATTAAAAAGATAGATTATTAAAAAGAATCAGGTACCAAAAGAGAAATTAAAAGATCAAAATAATGGAAGTATTTAAAAGCATATTAGTGAGAGTATAGTTTAAGAATGGGGATGCTTACCAAAGATTGAAGATGAGGGTGGAACTTATAACTCACTTGTCATGGAGTAAACAATGCTGGTGAAGAGAAATAGCTGCACAGTTAAGGCTCAAAAACGGAAATTGAAGAATTAGTGGTCAATTTGGTTGTTGAAAATGTTTTGAAGTTTTTCATTTCTAATTTTCTAAAAAATAAAAGGGGTTTTTATTTTTCTATAAAACAAATAAAAATTTTAAAAACGCGTTCTAATTAGAAAATTAGAAAACATGTTAGAGATGTGAGGGGAGAGGAAGAATGATATGGAAATGGAAAACAATAAAAAGATGTTTTTAAGTTTTATATGAAAAAATGAAAAACATTGTTTTTTGTTTTCTTTGAAAACATTACTAGAAAACTATGATTAAAACGCGTTTTTTATTTTTCATGTTTTCTTGAAAAACAAAAAATAGAAAACAAGGGGTGTTTTCTGTCACCCCTAGATGTCTTTGATTTCATTCAGTGGATTGGCAGAAAATTTAGGAAAGGAATATGTGTAATTACTTCAAAGTAACCAAGGAATATGGGAAAGGAAGACGTGGTTAGCAAATATGTGTAAGGTCAAAGTGACCAAGGTAAATGCATCAATCTAATCTCACTTACTTACTCACTGATCGACCACCACTACAAGGATAGCATTAAACACCCAGATACAACTTCAAATTTTAGCGAAAGAATGATTAAGTACTTTAAGTCATTAAGTGTGATTTATCAAGCATTCAAGAAAGACAAACAGCTAAACAAGGTTAACTAACTAACTGGAAAAAGCATGGTACAATGCATTAAGATGATTGTAAGAAGCCAACCAGATAAAAATAAAATTATGGAGAGCGGTCTCTCTTAAATTAAAACAATCAAATTGGGTACTTAACTTTAAGTGCAGTAATCCAGCTCACAAAATAACTACATCAAAAATAGAAGTTTAACATATTTTCTAACCCAAGGACTACCTATTATCACTAGTAGGTGCTAATTAGTTTGTCACTCAAACATCGCTCTAGGTTCATTCGATCTTTTAAAGTCACTTTGGGTGAATGGTACATCAACTTCTCTTGTATTTGAAAGTTGAAATTCTTGCCAAGTACAATGAGAACCCACACTCATAGAAAACCAAATGTAAGAAACCCAAAAATACAGAACTTCCATTCAGGCCGGTTTGTCACAAAATGCAAACTTAAGCGGGTGTAGTATGTACCTGTTTAGATATAAGACTTGTAGCAAAATACTTGGTTCACATAAACATTATAGATATATTAGTCAAAAGGTTCCTTGAGTGCTTTCTAGTCCTTATGCAAATACTAATCACTTAATTAGTTCCAAACTCATGCCCAAAAAGCTACCAATACAGCAAGGATCAAAGCAAAATTACCTAAGAAACATCAAAAGTCAAGTTGTTCATGTATATAGACAGATAAAAACTAATTCTAAGTAAATATGTGTAGCACTTGGAATAGAAAGTTGATTGTTTAAAAGTTCAGAGCATACACATGATCCGTATAACGTCCTCTATATCTGGCTCCTAAGCTTCTTCAGCATCTCCATCATGGCTTCACCATATGCAGCCTCTTCTTTATCTTCAAAATCATCCATATTAATGTTCATAAAACTTTTATCTCCATCTCGGAGATCTTTCCTCTCCATCAAATATAGAGTTACCCCCTTCATCAGGTATCCTGAAAATGGCAGTTTCAACAAAGGGACGTAGCAGTGACTCAACCTACAAGGAAAATCCGTGCAATCATCCAGCTTATGCTCAATACCATCAGCGGGTGAACATAGCCACTTTCTCATCTCGACAATGTTTCTACCACTACAAGAAACTGACCCCCTTTTACCTGATTGCGTAATTAAAACATTTTCCAACAAAGGAAAATCAACAATGTAACCCATTAACATCCTATACCTCACAGTCGCATCCAACAAACCATCAAATGCCAAGTCAAATTTCTTCTCATGTAAGTCAGGATCCTCTAGTTCTTGTTCCAGACCAATTTCATTAACATTTGATAATCCTGCCGTATTGTAAACAGAATTGGGTGACAGAAATAAAAATGATTCGACTTTATTACTGAACTTAATTTTCCACTTGTACAAAAAAGTACAGTTAATAAGATGTTTCTTGGTAGATGGGAGCTCCATAGATAGAGACTTGAGTCTTCTAAACCTACTCATAGAGTCAATTGCAGACTGAAAAAAACCCCATTCAAAAAATAGAGCAGGAACGTGACGCTTACTAAGGGCAACCACCACACCATGGAGAAGGTGAAAGGGTTTAAAGAAAAACTGAAGAAGCTTCTTGTGAAATCCGACATCAGTGGGGGGGATTGAATCGAAACTATATACTGGAGGAACAACGAAAGAAATGGTGTCAACTTGATGGACGATCAAATTGAATCGTGTAGAAACGAGTTTGCAAAGGCATAAGGTTTTAAAGTCAATTAGTTTATTTAATATCAAGAGAACAACTTCATCTGGTAAAAATCTAAAAGAAGAAGAGTCATCGTAAACACGACATTTCTTGATTTTCCTCATCCCAAACGTTGTCTGGTAGTCTTAATATGTACTTTCACCTGAACCACAAAGGTAACACAAAATATTAATCTAATGTAGTTTCTTAATCCCTTGTTTTAAGTACCTGCAGACAGTCATATAACTACACTATTTGTTTAAATTACCAATACAGACTACAATTCTTAATCTCACGGTTCAATAAGTACACTATATATATATATATATATATATAAACATATATGTAGGTTTGCTATTTGATGTGATAAAATCATAAAAATGATCAGGTCATAGTAGTCAGATCAGCATTGATTAGATCAACGTTCCTCTAGGCTCAAATATGCAGGGACTTTTTTGTAAATAATCTGAAGTGCAACGACATGAGTATAAATCTTCCCTGTGAAGATTTCTACACTAAAGTTCAATGGTCACTTTTCCAGTGTGCAAACCTTTTCTTCTACTGAACTTCAGTGAAGAAAATCTTCAATGAAGATTACCACAAGAAATCTTCAGTATCAAGATCACCACCGAAATTTAGCGGTAATCGTCATTGTGTAGATCTTCTTCACCGGTGGTAATCACAGTAAAGATTATACTAGCGAAACTGAACGTCAGAATGATTACCAAAATGACACCACAACTTTTCTAACCTTTGATTTCACTAAACATCTCAAGTCATGTATATATATGTATGTGGTAGCGCTATCATGTGACCACATGGGTCCACAGATGAAGACTACAGGTCAAAGGTTCAAAACTTGTCAAATGCAAGTGGAGAAACTATATCTTGTGATCCATGTGTGAGGATGGTGACATACCGAGCATGAGTTCTATGTGGTGTGCGCTCTGGTTACCAAGACCATATATGGGACTAGAGGGTTCCCACCCATTTACCCTTGTTTACACTATGTATACACACATGATAATATCAATAAATTAGTGCATGAAAGTGTAATAAACTTTACTTGTTTTATATTGTGTGTATCAAAAGTTCACAAGTCTACATTGGATGTATTGCACTTTTAATTTAGTGAGATAATAACATTTACAACCCAATTCGTTTAAAAACTACACTCATAGACCTTGGCGTCATAGCATTACTATGCATGACTCGGTGGATCCTGCAAGTAGCTCAACGGCCTCATGAGCGAGAAAACCAAAAGTATGAAATGAAAATGGTATAAATACGTGTTGGTTATCTAACTAAAACCGAAAAACAAACCGATGGAAAACGAATTCAACGGTTTCTGGTTTTAAAAACCGAAAATATCGATTTGATTTTCAAGTTTGGGCCAAAACCGACATAATAGCATAGAGTCTTCTAGAACTGGATACAGATGTGATAGCAAAGTGGAGTAGAAAAAATATTTATTACACCTGCATGCACTGTTGACCTAATATAATATTATTATAATTATAAAGATCAAAATAAAAAGTAGACAAATAAAGTTGATTGCAGTTACCAGCAGACGAAATCATGAACCCGTATCTGCTTTCTTTTTTTGCTACGATTTTCGATCTTTCTCTCTCATATTTGGAAATTTTGGTGGAAATCGTTCCCAAACATATGACCTGCTATCATAAGTTTCGATTTTTGCACAGAATATTTCCTTCTACTTTGCAACTTGTCACTTGTCATTCTTTTTTTCTTTTTCTTTTTTCGATAGGTGTCACTTGGCAATTAACATGTGTTATCGTGTTAAGCAACTATATACACGATGTTTCTGGATATTAAATTTATTTTTTAAAACTTTTAATATTAACATTGAAATCAATAATACATATAATGTTCAACGTTTAAATATCAAAACAAATTTAAACTGAATTAAACATATTTAGAAATCTAATGGTGTTGTCCTACCTAGATAGTAAAAATTAGTTTAAGCAAGGTTGACAGTATCTTGTGGCTGCATATTTGCTCTAAACATCGTATTCGATTAGGAATAATTGTAATCACAACCCATGTTTTTATTAAAACAATTGATACCCGTGAAAGAAATGAACCTGCATAACCCGTAACTTCAATGAATCGAATTGTGATGTCATTTATCTAGTTACAAATATTTAAATTCCTATAATGAAAGGATTTTGATAATATACGATTTGATTAAAAGAACCCAAGATCAAAAAGTTAGATAAAGATTATTGTCCCAGCAGGTCCGAATCGAAACTAACTTTACAAAAAAAATAAAATAAAGAATATTGTAGATTATATAGAAAATTTAAGCTCATATTTAAGTTTATACGGTTTTTGTTTTCTTTTTTGCATATAGGATTTGTTTCATCAATATAACGGATTTCGTTTCTTGATTTTGTATATAAATATCTTTTTTATTTAATATTTAATGGATTAATATTGTATAAAATGTGATGATGACACATAGGATAAAAACCTATATGGCAAATTTTAAAAATAGCTTTATATTAAGAAGAGATTTAAAAGGCTAGGATTCCTACACTTTTAATACATATATACTAGGTGTTTTACCCGCACGATGTGCGGTTATTAAATTTATTTTTTGAAAATAATTTTGACACGGATAATAAAAAGAATTGGTTTAATGATAAAAAATTTATTTATAAATTACCGAGTATAATTTATATGTGTGAGTAACAAACAAACTTACATGTTAATAATTTTCTTGAACCTGATTAAGTTGACTATACATGTAAAAATCTAAATAATATTTTTTTTTTGTCAAAATCAAACGATGACCATAAAAAATTCCATAAACCCCAAAATAGTTTATTAATATTTATATTTGATGAGAATTTATTAAAATATCTTTGTCATATATAGAATTTTTGGAATTCATTAAGTATGTTTAAAGAGGTTTTAAAATGTTAAGATAACTACTCTTTTAATAGATATATATATATATATATAGTCAAAAGATAAAATGAGAACTAATATATAGTTAAAATGAGTAGGGATAACATTGTAATTTTAAAAATACAATTATATTACTTATCGATTCAAATTGAAAACCCCCCTTTAAATAGCTCCTTTAGTTATTATCTAATGACACTTATAATAAAAATCTCCATTTTTATTGGACTTTTCCATGAATACCACGGTATATGATATATCAGTTGGATTTGCCAAAGAACAAAGAGAGATATTGCAAATATATTTTCCAGTACGAATATTTTGTTTATTGTGGTATCAAAAACTCATTTAGGAGAGCCTAGCAGCTGGAGGGGGTTGACCATATTTACATATAGTAGCAACTAACAACTCATCACACATTCATTTTTCTTTTATTTTATCGGTGTAACTAGTAGTCGATATAGTGATCGACGTCACATGGGTCTAATGTGAACCGTGTGGTTCTTGTTTTAGCCAACGAGAACCTCTATTTAACCCGACCATATCTCCTTCATATAAAACAGTTTTATGCCAGTCATATGAACGAACTCATATGAAATACAAACACATGTGCACACGAACTCATACAAGTCTACTAAATGTTAAAGAACAAATATAAACGAGATTACTCCGAAGTTGAGATACAAACATATGACCAATTGTTGCATATCAGAACATGTCAACTATAAATTTAAGACCAATACCTAACAGGTTAAAAACACACATGTACAACCTTGCAGCAACTTAAATTAATTAGGTAACTTATTAGTTCGTTTTCATCACATAAGCGACTTAGATATGGTTTTCAGGAACACTATCATCCCCTAGTGCAACCCTAAGCTGAATGACGGAATCATGGGATCCATAATGGTGTTTACGACTTCCAGTGTTTGTCCTGAACTTTTTTGTGTGCATTTGACCAATCGTTCAGTGTTGTCTTTGGGCAACCTTCTCGAAATTGTTTTCAATCGCTTATCGCACTTTAGTCCGGCCAATATTATTGGCTTAATGGTTCTTCTTTATCCAATTCTCTTTGTCTAGCACCTCCGTGAGTATCTTTTTCGCCAATTTCTTTTACAACAACTATTCTCTCTACTCACTTGCACTTGGCTACTTACTCCAACTTTCTTGATTTGGTGTTTTGTCTAATACAATTATACAAAAGATACATAAAAGTCGAAATCATACATAAATACTCATAACACATATGTTTTGTTTAAAATATAAGACTCATGATACACGCCGAACCTCATACGTAACTAGTCACCACGCATTTGTACCACACGAAACACATGTGAACCGACTAATATACAGATGTGTACACCAAACCACACATGTTTCCGTATCTCATCGTCACATACGAAATTTGCAAACACATGTGCATGCAGACATAACATGTGTTCCTACCAATGAAAGAATCAAGAACAAAATAAAACGAATAGTTAGTTTTAAGAATCTCATTATGAAAAAAAGAAAAAAAAATTAGGTTCAAAATTACCTTTGTTACTCTTCATCATACGATATTCCTATTTATACACTTTCGGTTGATCCTGGAATCTAAGTTGAACACATAAACACCATGGGTTTTTTGCTTCATTGTATTGATTTTTGGGTATAATTCAATCTTCATAGAAAGGATTTTGAGAGTTTCACGGGCACTTTTCTCTCTGATTGTGAAATTGGATATTCAATGAAATATTTGATTTTTCTTTTATCAATTCCTTTTCTTTTTATACCCATTTTACCCTTTCACACGTTCCTCCGTTATAAATGGTTCTAACATATTTACAAAAATGCCATAAGATATTATTAACCATTGATTTAACTAATCTAATGGATCAGATTAGTTCTCACGATTTCCTGACATTTTATTAGTTCTCATAATAACTATACTCTATATATAGATATATAGATATAGATATAGATATAGATATAGATAGATACATCAACATAGCTTTGGGAGTTTGGGTAAATTACGTTTTTGAATACTAAAAATTCTGATGCAGACCAAGACAATGGCCCAATGCAGAATCCATCAAATAAAGAAGGCCCAAGAGAGCTATAAGATGCCCGCTCGTTTCACTAAATAGTTATAGACTTATAGTTACTGTTTTAAGAATAGGACCTGACCGGTCATTCGAACCGATTTCGACGAGCCATGTACTGGTAAAGAGATTAAAAAAAAAAAGTTATGTTCAGGTTATCTGGGAATGGCGAGCCATGTTTTGACTCTGTGGAGAACGATACGGTTTTTTTTGGGGCCATTACCATTCCAACGATTTCCCTAGCTACCTTTAAGATATAATTAGTCAGCATGGAATTCGAACCTAAGATCTTGTGAGAAATTAACTCCTTAGTCCTTACTACTAGCCCATTTGGTGCCACCCCTATGATGTTGGGTTTTCGTTAAATAGCGCATTTACATAAAAATTGTTAATGCTCCAATAAGAAAGAGGAAAACATTTGAAAACATTGTAACAATTGAACCTAATATTTTAGTCCAAAACAGGACCAATCTCTTTCTTTGTAATCCAATTTCTTTTATTCCAAGAGTTCAACTACTTAACTTGTTTATTATTGCAAAAATCTAAAGTAACAACAAATATATCGAAAGATTAATCTTAAATGTTTGTATAACCAAATGTCCAAATGCATGCTACAAAAAGAAGGGACAAGTCTTTCTTTCAAAGGTGTTCTAAAACAAATGCATCTTCTACGAAGATCATCATTCAACAGATGTCAAAGACACAAAATGAGCCACACTACCCTATTAATACATTAGTATTGCTGTTCCAAAAAGGCAAAAAAGGAAGGAAAAAAAATACTCGTAGTATTATTATTAGTAATAAAAAATATATACAAGCCGATATTCTATAGTATGTTCCCTTATTTGATTTGGAAGGTGGATAGGTCTAATCTATACCTCATCCAATGAGGCAATGACGAGTGCAAAGTATACAGTTAAAAACTATTTACCCAAGTCAAACGACGCTTGTGCAAAAGGTAAGTTTATGGTGGGAAGGTTTTAACTTGACTTTCTTGGGACCATCTTTTTATTGATATGACTCCAAATCCAATTTTATGAAACTTTATCGCTTCTTTAATTTGCTTTTGTTGTTGTCTATTTTTACCTTTCTATGATTGAAGTACCACCGTTTGATATATTTCTTTTCTTAGATCGAGTTTGAACTATAATTAACATATAATGTTGTACATATGCATTATCTTTTTTGTAAAAATTTCTACTAGGTGCCACGTAAAATGTTTTTGTATGTTAACTCGGGTTATGTTTCCTTGTTTAGCAATATGTTTTTTTATGCATACGGTTTCTTCAATTCTTTGTATGCTAATTATTGTTAAAATATGTGTTATCTTTGGTTGTAAACACCAGCCGTCACTTTCTAAAAGAGGTCCTGGGTTCGAGTCTTGCCAAAAGCAAACTTGAGATAATCAGAAGATTATTAAGTGGTTGAGATTCACCTGGACACTAGCCTAGCTGGATGTTTAGTGGGTACCAAATGATACATGGGATCAGAGGGTTCCCATCCAATTATTTTTTTTTTTCTTTGGTTGTAAAATGTCAATTTGTTTTAGAAGTAGAATCCAAATGGGCAATAAAATTAAAAAAGATAACACAAAGGTAATTAAATGAAACCAATATGTCCTACGCTATGGGATACAAAGGTAACATTTTGGGGTTAATAATGCTATATCTCGGTTATACTACATACATGTAAGATAAAAGGGTATTTCTATAATAACTTTCCTTTGCATATAAAGAAATGCTTAACGCGTAAGGTCAAACGACATACTACTAGAACAAAATCATCCAGCAGTATTCCATCTCCTTCACTCGCTTTTCCCATTAGGATCCTTCTGCATATACACCTAAAAGATTCATATGTATTCTATTTATTAATATATTTGTCGATCGATCTTTTTCATGACAAATTGCCAATATAACAAGTGAAAGTGCACCACATGAGTTTATTATGGGATACGTGTGCAATAATTGTATTTTATTTTATTATAAAGTCTATATAATTTGATGCACCACGATGGCACGATTATGAAGAGGGATAGAGAGGTTTGGTAAAAAACTAAAAATAACTTCGAGAGTGTCTCAAGTTGTAAAACAAAAGGCAATGCAAAACAAACTTCAAAGCAACTCAAATTCATGTCGATGCAAAGCAAATTCATGCCAATGCAAAAACAAATTCAAACCGAACCCGAATTAGAAGAAGCAAAATTTGATTTAGGTGAAAGGATGTACCAGGTGTCGTATAAAGAATGTTTCAATTCATTTTTGGTTTATAAGTAGATAGTATATATTATTATAGAGGATCAACCATATATTAATTCAATTCGCTAGTTTACTTTTCCTTTCGATGGTGACATTATATTTAGTAAAATCGATGATAGAATTTATAGTAGGTTTTTAAGGTATAAATGAACTACTATTAATACGATACAACTTTTCATATCTACTAATAAATTAAAACAGGATTGAGATGTTTTTATAACGACACATGGCGTAATCTTTATCGACACGTGTCCTTTTAATTTATTTAATTAAATAAATTATCTTTTTTAATTGTATATTGATTCAAATTCCTTATTAAAATTAGAATTAAACTATAACTCTTAGCTTATAAATACAAAACAGATTATAACCTTATTTGATTAATCGTTTCCTCATTAATAAAATTGTCTCTTTTTCTTAACTCTTTAACTCTTATTTACTTATATTACTTATACTAAGTTATTAATATGAAAACTTCAAAAAATTAAGTTTACAACCTGAAATCACAATACTATTTGCCGTCATCAACTATGCTTACAATTTTCGATTTTGACGTGATTGTAAAATTTAAGGTAAATCTCAAACTCTAACTAAACATATATTATATTTATTATTACAGTTTATTATAATCCGTTTACTTTAGGTATAATTTATTTCATACTCAGAAATCATATATTAAGCATATTCAAATTTCTTTATAATACAATTCATATAAATACCGTACATCGTACGGGTATTAAGACTAGTTAAAATATATTAGCCGCGCTTATGCTTATATATATGGTTACTTAAAGGGTATTAGAAAATACAAATCTATTAAAACAATAAATTTATTAATTAGACAGATGAACCTCAACTAGAGGTTGAATGTATCTTTCAACTATCGCATGCTCAATTGTTTTCCCATTCTATAAATGATTTAGTCAAAACCCCATAACATGCACATTTGATTTAGATGAGGATATGTTTATTTATTTATAAATTACATAAGTGCATCCGTGTAAAATGTACTGGTGGATATTTCAAAAATAAAAATAATCAATGCTTGAAATTTGATAAGCACAATAATAATAGAAAGTTTAACTATATGTATGAAATTTAATTTCATTGTGCTCGCTTGCTTAGAGTAGTTCCCCAAAACAAGCAAGCTAAACGACCAACGTGTTCTGCATTTATCAAAAGGCAAACTTAGATATTACAATAACATGTATAACATGTTGTATACTGCCTTTATGAACTCAAATTTGTTTGAATAAATGGCATGTATATTACAAGACGAATATACTTTAGTTTGTAGATTTCTATTATTTATTTATTTTTATTTTAAATTTTAGCAAAAACTAATTCATTACAAATGAATGATATGTGAGTCATTATTATTATTAGTAAAATTTAAGGGAACCTCCACAAATCTTCATTGATTTAACTATATATAAGTTCACTTACAAATATAGTATTTTTAGATGTGAACATGAATTCTAGTAAATCTATGAATCACTACTACCAATCCAATATAAAAATGATAATAACATACTTTTCTTTTTTCTTTTTTTCTTTATTTCTTTCCATATCTCTCCCCAAACTCTTTTCTTTTTGTCTCATCTTCTTTCTCCTTCCCCCAAAATCCCAATTTCTTTTTCACTGAAACCCAAATCCTTAAATGGGTCCATCATCAAAAAAATCACACAAAATCCTCTTATTAATTCTCACCATTTATTCATTATCATCACAAACAACATCATTAGCTGCATCAAAAGACATCACAACCTTAGTTTTCAAAGGTTGTGCCAACCAAAAATTCCAAGACCCATCTGGCATCTCATCACAAAATCTCCAAACATTATACAACACTCTTATATCTCAATCTTCCTCGAATACTTTTTACAACACGACAACAGGTAACGACCAGTTAACAGCTACTTCTCTAACTGGCCTGTACCAGTGTCGTGGAGATTTAAGTAATTCAGATTGCAATAAATGCATTAAAAAAGTACCTGACACCATCCAAAAAGTATGCGGGGGCAATACTATTGCTGCCCGCATACAGCTGGATGGTTGTTATTTAAAATACGAGGTTGTTGGGTTCCCGCCCGCTTCGTCCACTGACCTGTTGTTTAAACAGTGTGGGACGAATCGGGCAAGTGGGTCCGGGTTTGATCAGAGATTGGAATCTGCATTGGAACAGATACAAAAAGGTGTTGGAAATGATAAAGGGTTTTATAGTGGTGTGTATCAATCTGTATATGTTTTGGGACAGTGTGAAGGCGATTTAGGAAATGATGATTGCGGAAACTGTATCAAGTCTGCTGGCGAGAATGCGAAAAGCGTGTGTGGGAGCTCGCTTTCGGCCCAGATTTATTTGGAGAAATGTTATATAAGTTATACTTACTATCCTAATGGAGTTCCTGGATCAGGTAAAGTTAAATTGCAGGATTTTTTTGTCGAAGTTATGTTAAGTGTTTGATTTGATACGAACTTGTGCACCTAGTTGATTTATTTTTAGTGGCGTTTTGGGATTACGTTTTGGAGTGATTATAATTAATCAGAAATTAAATAGTGTTTTACAAAGTGTTTAGAAAATGTTATTTAACAAAAAAACACACGTTTATAATGTCGTTTTTCAAACATAATTTTGTTTTGTATATAAAATCCTAAGACAACTTAGTAAAAAAAAGTTTATTGTGTGCAAATCAATAGGTGTAGTCCCTTTAAAAAAAATGAGCTATATATATGCAACAAGGATTGGTTGATATGCACAATTGTTTGTGAGGTTAGAATAACCAAATGAAATGTTTATGATAAGAGAATTAAATCGTGTAGCACTGTGGTTAAAAGCGACATAAAAATGATTATGATTTTTTATGTTGTATGTCTTACACCACTATACTGTCATATCCGGGATGGGATGTAGTGATCTATATATACACAATTATACAGTTCTTTTGCACAAAGAAGAAATTTTGATTTTGAGAAAGCAAACAAAAAATGATTTGTGATGTGAAGGGCAAATTGTTGTGTGCAAACATGTGGTATTTGTTGAGTCTAAGTTATATCTTTTTCAAAGGTGTTTGGAAAGTGAAATAAAATGGTATCAATAATCACCTGACATTCAAGGAATCAATCAAAAGTGGGATCTATGATCTATGATATGAATTTTGTTTTATTCTTTGAGATTTTACTTAAAAGTTATATAACAAATTAACAACTATATGACATGGGGTTTGGTTTATTGTCGATAGGGACGGGTGGTGGTGGTGGCGGCATACAAACAGGGGAGACGGAGACAGGCGGTGGAGGAGGGCGACATAGTACGCAAAAAACGGTGGCGATTATCATCGGTGGATTAGCAGGATTGTTTCTAGGAATAGCTTTCTTGCTTGTTTTGAAATCAGCTTTCAAGAAGAAAAAGGAGAAACATTCTCATTACGGAGGTTGGTCACCTTCTTGCTTTCTTCTTTACACATGGGTAATTAAACAAATCTTAAAAAGCTATTGTCATGTTTGCCACTAAATGATTTGTTTCCATCTAATCCTAAATTATAAATAATGATAACATTTTTTGTTAAATTATTTATGATCATCATTAGTGACTTAGTGTCAGGGTCGGTCTTGAAAATTTATATACCCTAAAGACAAGGGAGAAAAAAAAAAAGGTTCTGGTTTTGACGAATCAAATATATAAACATAAAAATATCTATAAATGACGATTATTAATATTATAAAAAAGGAGTTGATGTCACCTGAAAGTAATGGTACTGAGACGGGTCAGATTTCAGCTCTTCAAGACCGTCCCTGATATCTAGAATAATTTATTAGGAAATTTATGTGGTTATTGTAGTCAGGCCATCGTACGATCGAGCAAGACGTCTAATTAATCAACGAACTTGACATATCTCTTTTAAGTGATGGGCCTAAGACAGTGTCATATAAACTAATTGAAATTGTTTGAAAAATCAACCTTATAACATCCAACATTTTCAGAGCTATCATAGTAACATCAATTTAATGAATTAATAGAATTATCGCGTATCCAAATATCATTTACAAAGACATGCTTTAATAGTTTTTTTTTTTTTCCCTTTCTTTTTAACAACGACATGCTTCTATAGTTGATTGTTTGATTTTAATTATTTAATGACACATAGTCATTTTCAAGAGGTGCATATGAGTTTTTTTTTTCAAGAACAGCGTGTGTGCATATGAGTTTTATACGTAACACATGGGAAATATGAATGTAGAGAACATCAAAATATGTACTCATGTTCATTTTCATGTCGACACCTCCACTACAAAACTAAAAAGAAGGTTTAGAAAGTTCAATGGACCCTTTCGATTGTTTTTTAGTTGTATTGTCTTTATGAAACTTAATGCATATTATATAGTGGTCCTTACATTTTATATTCCTTAAAAGAAAAAGAAAAGAAAAACCTTTATCATTTAAAAAAAAAAAAAGTGCAATGTGTAGTTTGATTAATAATGATATAGCTAATGGCCCTTAACAAAAAATAAATAAAAAATTGTGTCGTTTATAGAAATAGATACTACATACATATTATGTATATGTACATGCAACAGAAACGTGCACTTCATAGTCGGTAATAAATAGTGGTGATTGTGAATCATCTTGTTTCGTCTCTTGCCTTGTTTTACTTATAATGATGAAATTATTCATTTTTGTTAACATGAATTATAGTATGGTTTCTAAATATTAATAGTTGGATTCTTTGCCTTATTTTACTTATAATGGTGAACTTATTCATTTTTTTGTTAAAATGAATTATTGTATGGTTCTAAATATTAATAGTTGGGTTCTTTCATTATTTTACTTATATGTTGAAATTTTTTTTTTTTTTTTTGTTAAATGAATTATTGTATGGTTCTAACTTCTAAATACTAATAGTTGGTTGAACTTATGGTTGAAGATAAAGTTATGAGATGGTTAAAAAGTAAGTTTGTTGAGATTAAAAATTATGGGGTGTTTGAAAAATGAGTAGATGTGATGGATTTTAGAATGAATATAAAATATATGTAATGTTACATCTTAAAGGAGTATGGTTCTTTTTTAATAATGTAGGTTATTGATAAAGGAGGAGATAATGTTGAACTATTTTTGGAGCTTTCTAAGTGGAGGATGTAAAGACAAAGACAATGACTCTTACTTTTCTATTTTTAATTTTGTTTTTAGTTTTTAGTTTCGGTTTACATATTCCATTCTCGTGTAATTTTTGTTCTATATATTTAATGAGTTTATATATCTTTTTTCCCTTGTAGAACGAATAGTCTATCCTATTTCTTCCACCAAAGCTTCTTTTGACTTTTGTTTATGTAAATAACATAGTGTAGCATGATTTAAAATTTTTGAGATAGACTTGGTCTCAAGGAAGAGATGATAAACAAAATGAAATTTAAAGTAGATACTAGATAGAGAAATGAAAGATATATGGCAATTAACTCTTTTTCACATGTTGTCAAATCGTGACACAAGAAAAATGAAAGAGTTAAAATTCCGTCATTAATTAAAGTTTTTGGGGTTTTTTCCTGAATCAGTTGTAACGGTTCATGGTCTATTCTCGTATCTTCGAATACATGCAGGACATCACCATTATATGAGGTATCATGATGCGATATCGTAATGTAGAATAGCGACTCAGTATTAAAAAAATGACTAATTCAATTAAAAATTAAAGAAAGAAAAAGAAAAAGACTTACCCAAAATGAAGTCACAACTCACAAAACGTTTAGAATGACCATTATAACCTTTAATTCATAATTCCTTTACTAAAATGACTAATTCAACTGATTACTTAATAAGACTAAACATTTTTATAATCAAAGATAACTTATTTTAGCCAACTCCACTTAGGTGGGTTTTGGCCAAGGGTATCTTCTAAATCTATTATGTGGGCCCCGGAGGTGAGTTTTTCCCAAGGTCTCGGGTTCGAGTATTGGGTTTCTCATCTCAAGGTATTTTACATGAGGAGGGGGTTGGAGGTCCAGCGATTTGTTGGTTAAAATTGCCTCCAGCACGTCTGAATCGAAACTAACTTTAAAAAAAAAAAAAAAAAAAAAAAAAAAAAAAAAAAAAAAAACTTATTTTTGTAATCGTCGTAGATTTGGGTCACGAGTTATATGGAATTAATTGTCATACAAGTTTTAGGCATTATGCAAACAAAAACCTTGCAAATGTTGAAAACTTGGTTAATTGGCAAACACTATCTCAAATCAGTTGTCATTGTACAATCAACAAAATATTATGTGATTTACAAACCTTTAAGAGTTTCTTGGTAGCATAATGTCCAAAGTTTATATGACAAACAACTTTGATAATCACATGACCAAAAAGTTTAGTAAAATGTGTAATTGAAAAGGTAAACTAAACTTGAAGAAGAAGAAAAACCAACTTAAGACTAGAAGGTTATCTAAACACTTTAGGGAGGTAAGATTATTCCGCTTTAGAGAAGTAAACAGAAATATAAGCAAGATGTTTGAACCTAAATTAATCGGTTCAGTGACAAATAAGGGTCATTACGCAATCATTACTCTCCTAATAAATCAGTGCAAACCTAACAAACTCTTGGCGAGTTTAAGATGGAATGATTGGGTAATAAATATGAGTTTGACTGCTATGATTGAATCCTGATTGATTGTAAGTATTGAATGAGATTGAGTTGAATGTCTCTTGAATATGTTCCTGACAAAGTATTTATATAGGAATAATCGGGAGGGTGACAAACCTCTTTCTAAGATTCATCCACAGTAAATATCACTTTTGTAGAAATAATGTAACGTGTACGTATTTGTAAACCTGTTCATTTATAAACGTGCCCAAGTAAGATATAATGTATAAGAATTGCAAGTGAATTGGGCCAGGCCCATGTGTTAGAAAGGCTTCACAGCCATTTACTCGAGCAACACGTATATTTAAGCAAGGAAGCATTGCTTTGTTACATCTTGAGTCTGCATCTGGAGCAAGGCATCTAGTAACACATATCAGGCCCAAGTAGGGCTGCCTACTGTTATGTCGAGCAAAGTGGCCCATTAGGGTAAGTTTGAAATATAACTTGGCCATTCTCCCTAAAAAATAGAGGTAGCCTCTCGAGCCCTTCATTTACTCGAGCAACACCCCTGTAAGTCGAGCCCTTCCCTCCTTAGTCATATCTCGAGCATATGTCCTTGCAAACCGGGCTTTTTAATTAAAAACTAAATATATATATCTATATATATATTTCGAGTATTCTATCTCGAGCATTAGGGATCTTGTTATATCTCATGCTTTTGTAGTCTCATGCCTACCCTTCATATCTCGAGCACTTTATACCGTGCTTTATCTACTCGAGCTTGTCATATCTCGAGCCCCTGTTGTCACATCTCGAGCCCTTCCTATCTTTGAGGACATATCTCGAGTATATTGTAAGTCGAGCTCTTAATATATATATATATATACATAACTCGAATATGTCATATCTCATGCCTTCATATCTAGGGCACGCCTAGAGTCTTTCAAATCTCGGGCCTATTTCTAATTTTGTAAGTCGAGCCCTTATATATATATATATATTTCGGGTATCCTTTCTCACTGGAGTGTGTCAAATCTTGTTTCTACTATCTTTGTCTCGAGCCCCCAATATACATCTTGAGCCTTTCAAGTCCATCTCGAATCCCTCATATTAAGTAAAATCCTTTAATTTGAAAATATACACATTATATATATATATATATATATATATTTCGGGTAATCGATATTGATCTCGAGCATCTCTATCTCGAGTATATTGGGTATTCGATATTGCCCTCTGTAACTCGAGCTCTCTATCTCGAGTCCCACTATTATCCGGTGGTTTAATGTTTCAAGTATACATGTTTAATTTCGTGGATATCTATACACGATCACAGGACATGAACAGTTTTCTTCTCTAACAGGATGTCCCAAAGCATTAGACGCTTTGAATTTTTCTAAAAGGGATTGTAGTAATTTTGTTTTTATACTCTTCATTTTTCCTGAAACTTTGCAGTGCGGACGTGCGGTAAGGCACCACCCTGTTGTGCCAGCAACCAACTCCAGCGTGTCAGCTTAGTTATCCTCATTAAGCCACTTACTTGATGTCTAGCTTCCCAACTAATAGACAGTTCATTTTCTCCCCAGATCAATGAATGTCGCACACTATTAAACATTATTTATAATATGATACTGTTGGGTTATATAACTATTATCAAATCAAATCACAAAGCGCGCAACGGAATACAAGATCTATGTAGTTTAATTAATTAACCAAGTATAGAATGTGTACCTTAAATTAGAGAGATTAAAGCAAGAAAAAGGTTTAAATTAACCTTTCTACGATTGCACACACAACGTTGGAATGTATGTATGCTAGTACTTGATCACGAACCGAACAACCCTTTGTTCCTTGCTCTTGAATTTCGACCCAAACAAAAACCCAAAACCCTTTTTCCTTTGTAGTAGTCGACCGAACCAAGAGAGAGAGAGAGAGAGAGAGAGAGAGAAGAAATTTTTAGGGTTTTAGAAAACCTAATTAATTGTGTGTGAAAAACCTTAAGAATTGGTTTGTATTTATAGCCAAACATTAGCTTGAAAAACAAGTTTAGGGTTTTGTAAAAACCCTTCTAATGTGGCCGACCCACTCTAGGAACATTCTAGAGGGTTTCTTAATTTTCCTTTCAATCACAATTGTCTCCTCCGTTAAGTCCGTCAGTTAAGTACCGTTAACTATTAACATTTAACAGACGACCGTTAGTTTTTCGTGATCAAATTAATTAATAAATTATATTTAATATATTAATTAATTATAGTTACATTCACGTTGAGGTGTGATCCCGTAGGCTTAAATACTTTTCGGACATACGTTCATTTTACGTGATCATATTCTAGCAGATACAATACATCATTAAACAAAATTTAATAATACCCGATTAAAAGAACTGATATACGAATCTTCACCCATTACCTACCTTACCACATCTAAGTTTACTTGTAGAATTTTAGCTACATGTATCATCTTAGGCCTGTGTTTTTTTTTTAATCATTAAGTATTGAGTGTATTAAGTGGTTCAATGTATAAAGAATACCTGTATGTATTAAGTAAAAACGAGGTAATTAACGATTATTTTTGTTTATTAAATAAAAAAGAAATATGAATTTTGATTAAATATATTAAATTTTTAACTAGAGTAAAAAAGTTTATTGAGTAAAAAAACAAGGACTTACTATATATAGATGCAATGATGTTCGTAGGACATTACTTGTATCTGTATTCTGTAATGTAAAATGGGGTCAAATGACACCACATTGGTTTGAATTTTATTCTTTTTGGAAATGCAACAGAAAGAAAATTTTGACACGACTTATATTTTCATCAAGATCCCATTTGGATCTAGATTTGGGTTTTGACTTTTGAGTTTAGAACTTTCAACTCATAGAAAGTATAACGTAGCCCAATTAGCTTACAAACGAGCCCCATTATGGAATCTTTTGATCTGATTGTTTTGCTTTTTTGGCACACGAGCTCCTTAGTACCTTGAAAGTATGTACGAGTAATAATGTAATAATGTAATGTTTCTTTTAAATGCACCTTCTTTCACTTAAAAACATATACAAATACGGAATACCAATGTAATGTTTCTTTTAAATGCACTATCTTTCACTTAAAAACATATACAAATACGGAATACCCACTTTTGTACTTGAAAGTGTTCCTAGTAACCCGACCTGATCCAACCCGACTGTTTTTCTTCCACGACCCAATACAAGTATGCATTCTTATGCATCAACAAAGTTCGACCCAATAAATTTAGTTTCTAGATTCGCCACTGGCTCAAGGCTGCTTTTTAGTAGTGCTTAGACACATTACTTTAGGCATGGCTGAAGTACACTAATTCTATGCCTTCCATTTATTAGGTGAGCTGCTTATATCAACAGATCTAAAAGATAGTCTGATTCTGATATTATATATATATATATATATAGCTTTTAATACTTGAACGTAACCCAACCGATTCGGATCCATTTCAACTTAACCGGACCGGATTAAACTGATACAATATGCATACAGAGAGCTCTGGAGAGATGGATCAAGTGCATGAAATCAGTGGTTCAAGCCTTTGGACTCAAGTCAAAATAACCAACAACTACTTGTCATATAGGCACATGAGAATGCATGCATGGAGAATCAATTCCTCTTGGCTTTCAAGTCAAGCAATGAACATAAACCTCTCATATAATTATTATAAATTTATAACATCTCTGCCTCAAATATATTGTCTGCAAATCCCTTATTACATTTTCCACCTCTTTGAAACTTGAAAGAAACAAGAAACTCATTGATCAAGTAAGTTTTAACATTTTTTTTTGCCTTTTTAATTTTGTTAGAAAGATCAGGAAATTACCTTTCAAGGATGAAACTTTGGATTTGTGTTTGCTTTGCAAAAAATGGAAGTGTATACCAAGGTGATTGTCAAGGCCCGAGATCACGATGGAGATAGATTCTGTCCCTTAGAATCACTTGGTATGTTTTTTACCCTATATATTTTCTTTCAACTTATATATGTCTATTTAAATGCACTAACTAACAATAGTTTATCAGGTTTGCGTTATCTAATTCAGAGTGGACCAGAAATAGAAAGTGAAACAGAAAATGTATCTCGTGGTGACTCGAATGTAAAAGTGAGACGAATTTGTGTGTCAAATTTGGTAATGGCAATTACTCCTGCGCCAAAAGGTTTCAATATATCAATGGTGTTTGCCACTATAGTGGATTACCAAGAAATTTTTGAAAGATGATTACTTCAATATGATTTACATTTGACAAATTGAACTTCAGGGACAGGACCGACAAAGAATGATCGAGTTAAAGACATTGACCGTGTAGCTCAACGTCCTCGTGCAATACTATCTAGTCCTGGTATAGGTTTTGTACTACAAGAGTATTTACATTTGTCACAAAAATTGGACTAATATTGGTTGGTGTAGTGATGCATTTTCTTGTGTCATTTAGGATGATTTCTATACTTATTTACCTTGCAGAGAATGATGATTTGATTGGAAAGATGAACGAGAAGGCTTCCAAACGTCATTCAACTCCAAAAACGGCTACTCTAAGAAGTAACATGACTCGAGTTGATGTAGATAACGCACGCATAAGAGTTCGTGGCACCAGTGTGACGTCTGACATTCAAAATCGTCACAAAATGAAAGATCACACTAGACCATTTGTTCTCAAGGATAAACCATGTATTACAAAATTAAAACTCTAAATCAAGGAAAAATTCTGCTATATTGACTAAAATGCTTAACTGATTGATTGCAATTTGCAAGTTATCATCAAATGTTGTGCAATAATTTGAAGTTTAACAACCATTGATCCACAGTTCTGATCAGTTTTTCCTTTTCTTCTGTTTATCCTCTTGATCCATTTTTTAACTTGTTTTCTATACTGTTATTTTTGCATTTATCATTCTTTTTAACGGCAATTTTATTTGTGACTTCATATTAGTAGAAACCAAAATCTAGCTGGGGGACATCAGGATGCCTTTAATTGCAGAGAACTACAAATGTTCTCTAGAAATAACTTCTCGGAAATCCGTTCAAAAATTATTGTTTCAGAAAAACTTTCAGTGAAAATAAAATACTCAATTTTCTAACTTAATAACTACACATTAAGAAAAATCATATTTATAGTTTTCTGAGTTCTTTACATTTGTGAAATTGAAAACTTCTTATGTTTTGTAACCAAACGCGACATTATATTTTTATGTCACAAATGTGATGACTTAAAAACCTGTTGTAAAGCATGAGTGACTTCCACTATTTATAGTGTTGTACATAAAACTAAAAGGCTGTTAAAACAACTGAATGGAATATTCTTTTAACCAAAAAAATTTCTTGACCGAAACCCAAACCCTTAAGTCAAGTTTTGAGAACAGAAGGCATGGCATTATAACACAAAGTCGAGCAAAAGAAGGCAAAACTTCTCAATATGCATCATGATGGAAAAAACATTCGCAAAGTGCATACAAAATCATTGGTCAAACATCTGTTTCAAAACCAAA
Source organism: Erigeron canadensis (assembly GCF_010389155.1). NCBI lineage: Eukaryota > Viridiplantae > Streptophyta > Magnoliopsida > Asterales > Asteraceae > Erigeron > Erigeron canadensis. The sequence goes on from NC_057767.1 coordinate 33,498,742, forward strand.
ATTATGATCAAACTGCCTTAACCTGATTACATTCACTTTTGGTAGTTACGGAATCCATTTCCCCTTCCATTAGAAACATCACCGTAACGTCCTCTTGATGAATCATTATAGCTCCCTCTGCCTCTTCCTGCTCCTCTTCCCCCTCCTGTTTAGATAACCATATTTGAAAATAAGTTATTTGATATTTCAATTCATCACAACCAGCAGATTTGCATCTCGCAATGTGCAAGTAGGTCAGTTAACAAACAGAATGGGTTAAATTGGGTTTTATTCAAAAGACCTTATTTACAATATATGAAAAGAAAAAGACTGATTAAAACTAACTAGTGCAGAATGTTGTATAAAAACTTAAATTACATAACGTACAATAATATAAAAACTCTTCTTTAAATGAAATGATTCAGAATGTTGTATTGATGTTACATTTAAGATTCAACATGTTTCCTTTTATCTATTTTTTTCCCGAATTAACCATCGGACATCATTTTTTTATTAACGAAACACAACGATGTTTATGCACAACTGGTAAAAACAATTCATTCCATGTTTTTCCCTTTATGAAGTGACGTTAATCATTTTCTATGAAAAGAGCATTAGGTTACTTACTACTACTGGGCACAAGAAATGTAAAATTATAAAAAACGTTATCTGCTAAAAAGAATATGAGACACATACTTCCGCCACGTGAACTGCTGTTGCTGCCTGCTCTCCTTCCTTCAATATAGACTTGCCTTCCGGCTAGTTGTATCGGGGATGCCTGAAATATTTATTTTTAAAAAAATTGAAATGAAACGCAGATTAATATGAAAAATCACAATTCCTCACCTAGCCTGTATTGATCTGAATCACACTACTGTAAATGGGTGAGAGGATATATAAAAAAGAAAAGAGCAGAGCAGAGTGCAGACCTCGATAGCTTTCCGAACACCACTGATATCCTCAAACTCTACAAAGGCAAAGCAAACACCAACATCCTGCACAAGTTTACACGTTAGATTCTATACAAATTAACAGTCAAAAGTTAGTGCAAACTAAAACATGATAAAGACCTGGCGATTCTTTAAGAACACTCCATCCTGCTTAATTTTCCCAAAGTTCTTGAACTCTTGAAAAATTTCCAGACTAGTAACAGAAGTGGGCAAGTTCCTCACATAAACGGACTTCGATTCGCCTAAACAAAATTATATATCAAGGTTAATAGGTATGCATGACCATCACTTAAAGCTTTGCACATAGGTATGCAATATATATACACACAACATGGAAAGATAACACACACACAAGCAACCCCATAAAACATCATAAGTAGATTTGGCAACTTTGACCAGTTCATTTGTCTGCCGAAAAATATGTAACCATGCAACATCTTCTATAGTAGAGGTCTAATAATTTTTAAGATTACATTTAAAAACACCAAATAATTTTCAAAATACAGAAATAAAGCTTTTACAGGAATTTGAGGTCAGTCCAAACAGCACATCACCCAATCAATTTTGACCACCTGAACCAGCCCATTTATCACCTGTAACTGGAAAAATGAGTAGAAAAGTTAGGTCAATCACCTTCTTCATTAACTGAAGCTTCCTCTGTAACTTGAGGAGTGGTTTCAGGCACAAATGAAGCAACTGGTTCTTGTGGCTGATCCCACTCAGTTGAAGACGGGACACCCCAATCATTTGTAGGTGGGGCACTTTTAACGACTGGTGCTTGGACAGGAGCTGATGGCACAGATTTTCCCTTTGATTGCAACTATAAATTTCAACATTTTCATGGAAGCACAAAATAAAAAGATTAGACCCAACAACGAGTGTAGAAACTATAGAACATTGAAGTTTAAACAAAATACAAATGCGAGGCACCGGAATCATATAATGTCCAATTGGGTGGGTCGAGTAACACGTAGAAACAGATACTTCATCGGTTAGGAGTCATTTAAAAAGAGCTATTAAAAAAGTATTATGGATCAAAAAGATATTTTGGACATGTTGAAAACTTTTAACCAGTTCCTCTTTAAACTAAATACTTTCTACCTGAATAGCCAGTATAAATCATACTTGAACGAGTTAAATCGAACCTTTCACAAGTTAAAGATTCATAGTCACCCCTTCTACAAAAGTTCAATGACTAATATTAGAACATTTACTTACTATGGAGGCATAAGTGAATTTCACAGGTTCTGAAACAGGCACTTCCACAGGTTGAACTGGTTCTTGAACGTATTCTGCTGTGTCGTGATGATGCAACGACTCTTGAGCGTATTGTACCGTGTTTTGATGCAAAGGCTCCTGAACATAGTCTGCGGGATTATAAGGTTCGCCAACTGGCGGTTCTTCCTTGTAGTCTTCACTATTGTCATCTTCTTCTTGTTGCTGATGTTGGTTCTCTTCAGAATAGTAGTAGTTGCCTTGATTTTCACCTTCCAAATGTAACGAATTAAAATTCTCCCTTGCATCAACCTCCAACACATCTTCAGCAACTGCAATCAAATGTTCACCATCACTAACAAGCATTTTTGCTTAAAAGTATATCTTGGGTCAGTATCATTCTTTAACTTTGTCTGTGGCTGTATAACATGTGCAGAGTTGTCAATATTCCAGCTGGGGTGGAAACTTTGGGTCTTTGACACAAGTACTTCTGAAGAGGTGGGATTATGCTTAATCTAAAATGGGTGAAACTGGTAAACCATTATACTTAGCTAGTTGGGTTAACATGAAACGGGCCAATATCGTTTAAAAGTTGTCCAAAGTGTGTAATGCATTACACTTCCCAAGTTATTCTATAATAAAAGCTAACCAGACTTTGTTTCGCTTACGGGCCAATATATACATAACACACTGACTTTAAATAAAAAACCAAGACGAAGTATTTTTTATTTTCTAGATTTTGCCACATTGACTTTTAACCATCTTGCAGGTGAAAATAAATTAATATCACTACATGTCTACATCCTCCATGTCCAAATACTCAAATTAATATATAGAAACTTTTAACTCTACGCAACATGAAAAAACAAAAAACAAAAAATCATTATTCAGGAGCTGAAATTTAGTGCGAAACAACCAAGAATCTTCAATAGATATAGAGTGTTTAGTTGTGACTGGTTACGTAGGGACCATTTCGTTTTTGTAGGCTGGTCCGGCTTATTGCTCTTTCCTTGTGCCTATTTCGCTGTAGGGGGTTGGTTCAATATAACGACATGACTAAGAATCTTTGATATATATAGGGTGTTTAGTTGTGACTGTATCTAGCTTTAGTAAAGATGCAGTACCTAATAACTCTGAAGAAGAGTTGATTGGTTGAAAATCATCTTTATGTCCAGCGGCAAATGGTAGTGGAGCATGATTGATGACCTCGTCACTAATGAAGTGGAAAATGTCATTCATCACGAAGTAACCTTTCTCTTGAGGAGCAAGAAAAAACGTCTGAACAAACTTCCGCCAGCCAGAAAAGTTCTTCGATCTGACAGAGCCATAAACCATGACAACAATCCCTTCGCTCCATGATTCAAGAGCATTAATAGTCTTGATCTCAATCCCACTAAAATGTAACGACTGAATAAGCGTATGGATTTGCTGCAAGAAAAAATCAATGGATTTTAGTTGGTAAACATTGAATGCGCAAAAAGCAGCTAAAAAGGGACTAAAAGAAGCAATATATTGCGTTACAGACGGCAACACAAGGGATTGATAATGGGTCTAAATTGGATTAGTCAAAAACAAGTACACATTTTTATTATAGGCAGGTGGGTTGACCCACAGTTTGTCCATTTTTTTATTAAGAAATCAATATTTTTACAATAATATTCATAGTTTCCAAACTAACGTGTATGCATGAAAACTAGGTTGTTGTCAACTTGACGACTTTTGACATGTTTCAAAATAAAACAAATCCGAGATTAGTGATACATAAGGATATTAGGTCTTTCAATCTTTGATCAAACTTCATTGACTAAATGGGCATTTGAGTCATTTTGGCCTTCATGATAAAATTCTAGCTATCATATTCCGCCTCGAAAGTAAAACGTTTAACACTATACGCTTTTCATACTCCACTTATTTCTAACTATCTTTAGCTTATGCATGATGCCAAATTTATTGAAGTGAACTATAATTGCTATTTCTAGTACAAAACTGAATGATGATTTAATATTAAATTATGATGTTGAGCTGTCTTTCATACTTTACTTGCTATATATGCCTACTGACGTTTAGATATATGCTCTCGACAGATCTATTCTATATGAAGTCCTCGCGTTCATGAGTCTAGAATCTTGGGGGGACACCCTTGCGCCTTTGCGTGAGTTGGGCCTTTAACAGCTTTGGTTTAAGGTCATCCAACCAAATTGGTGTTCAAACGTAGGACACAATGCAATTAGTACTTATATAGGTTATGCTCACTACATCAACCTAAAATAGCAAATTCATATCATCCTTTCTTTGCTCTCATGTATAAAGACCTCAAGGCTTAATCAACTTCATAGAAGGTTAACGAGCTACATTAATGCATATTAAAACCGATTATTGCAACCAAAATAATCAAATCGCGTAATATTATCAGAGTTAATTATATCACGATGATGCTACATTTTTTTTTAAACAGCCGGTGATGCTACATTTTAACAATAATCATAATGGTTTTGTTAAAGTGTAATTTGTTTACCAAATTACCAAATCACTTTTCCACAAAACAACAAACTTAGACATCTAAAACTTCACTCAACCTTCCTAAAACTATCTAACCCTCTATTTTAAGTCAAGAATAAAAAAAAATGTCAAAAGTTGATGTAACTTTAACCCTCATAAGGTGAGGTTCAGCCGTTCAGGGTTAAAAAACTCGCTTCACGAAACATAGGGTACAAATTTGATACACCTTTTTTTAAAGGTACAAAATGTACGGGTCAACACGAGAATCCTTGATACAATGTTCACCATATAGTGATTTTTTCTCCCAACACAGGCATCATACATGACACATTAGATGAAAAAACAATTTCAAATAATAACATAATCCACTATATACTAATAATAGTAATCAACTGATGTACAAAAAAAAAAAAAAACTCACGAATATTGCTGATGCATTGTCAGTCGATTCACCATCGACCCGAATCATAGTACTAGAATCCGTATAAAACTGATGAACAGATTCAGGCTGTTGTTGAAGCACCTGATAATATTGCTGAACAAAATATGACCCAACCTAAAAATAAACAAACAAACAAAAAGAAAAGAAAAGCAAAATTAGCAAACATATATATATCATCAAAGAAAACATTTTTGTTGTGTGTTTCCAATATTCAACAACCTTAACATTCCAGAAACTGTACATATACAGAAAAACCCAGAAATTATATTACATATATATATACACACACATATATAGATATACAGAGGTACACATATATGTATGTACATATAGACACAGACATATACACACAGACACAGATATAAAAACACAGACACAAATATATATATAAATATAGATACATACATACATATACATATATAGATATAGATGGATACCTGAGAAGCAGTAACAGGAGATGAGTACTGGCCTGCCATTATAAGAATAAAGTTTAAAAAAAAAACCCAGAAATTAATTAAATTATAAAAAGCATTCAAAGGATCATAAATTGAAATGGGGTTTTAGAGATGATGAGATCTATGAAAGGGTTTTGAAATAAAAATTTGATGATGTGTTTGTGAGTGGGTTCTAATTTATGATAGCCGTAGGATTGGATTGGATTTTTGTAAAAATGGACGGTGTAGATTCATAGTTTGATTGTGAATGTATTTTTGGGTTTGGGCCTATATTTTGAGGTTTTGTTGAGTTTGGGTGTATGGAGTTAGTTAAAAATATTTAAGTGTAGCTAAACTTTTTAAGTTAGGTTTATCGAACTTTTGCTTGGAGCTAGTCAAACACCAGTCTCTCGACCTCTAACGTGAATTTATCAGAAATTAAAGACTTTTTTTTACCAATTTATTAAGACACTTGAATCCTTAAGACTGGTTCTAGAATTAGTATTATTGTTGTTAATCGAAAACTCTATGTTAGATGTCGATATTGATAGTGAGTTGTGGTTGTCTTTGGAAACTTCATTAGTCTTAAGCAAAATACTCGAGCTTTATAGGGGACACATATTTTTTCTTAGTTTTAATAGAGTTTTATCTAGTTTTAGTATGAATACTACTACACTTCAGACATTCTAATATAGATTTATTAGTCTTACTTGTTAATGATTAGCAATGAATTTTGGTCATAATATTTCTTAGGATTTTGTATGTAAGGGATATATTTTCACTCGACTAAGATAATAGCACTATTTGATCTTTCAAAACTTAATAATCAAAGGGTTATGATCACGTATGTGATTACATACGTATTAATAAGGCGTAAGGACATAATAAAACAACTGTTTTGGCTCATCATATATTGCTTTGAAAAAAATGGGTGATAACTATTCTGGGACATCAACCCAATTACTTATTTTGTCTATAAATTATTTCACTACATATCATAATGATCAAATGATATACACTTATTCTCTTTCTCATATATAAGTCATATCTCATATAGCAACAAAGAGGGATTTTTCTGTGATACATGACTAGTGTATTGTCATTCTCTTTCACATAACAAAGTAAATTACATTCACTTTAACCACAAATTCACATCACATATGTGAGTGATATACATTCAACAATAAAGTTGAGTACATTCACTTCTCATTCTAATGACACAAGACATAAGTGAATCATACTCACTATTTCATACAATACATTCTCTTTGATGCAATCAAATCATATTCATTATATCCTTCTAAAGCACATGGAAATTACATTTATCCCACTCTAAGACAATCATCGTCACCTTAGGCTCGCTACGAGCTTGTTAAGTTTGCACTGCATATTCAGGAGATGAGATGGTTGTCACAGTCAAACCCGTATCGTCACTGAGTCAGTCAGTCTTGGTTCAAATAGGTTATGACAACAAAAAAACATTCAACTTGTTAGTTGTCACCCTAAAAAGTTGGCATAAGAAGAAATAATATTAAGCTAAATAGACATTTGATCTTTGACCCATCCGTCGAGGCCTCATTTTACCTGCCTTTAGGACTAGAACTGATCGATTCTTGTTATGACATATCGCTCACTAGTGTACGTGTAACAGTATCATGTTAAAAAAAGAAAAAAGAAAACTCCATATTCGAGTTTATTTTATACGACCTAACTACAATAATACCTTAAATATAATTTACACATGCACCTATATATCCTCAATTTCTCGGTCAATATATAGAAACGATATTAATTTTATCACATTATCATAATTAAAGTTTCATTAAAAGTTTGCAATTATTTCGATACACAAAGTCAACTAATAAATTAAAGTTTTAATACAATAATTATAAAATAATAAATGCTTGTAAACAAAATTAAAAATAAAATTTTTTATAATGAAATGAAATGTTATTTATATCTATATCTACATCCATACTAAAGGGTAATGGGGAACCTTAGCCTTAGTACCACAATTTTATACTCATCGACTCACCCCGTATGAGCCATATGATGCCGGTAAAATACCTCAATCCTAATCTCCACGTGATCTGAGCACCCCGAAAGATCGAACCCGCGTATTTAAACTTCACATATGGGTCTAGGCTTCATTGGTAACGAGTACCTTGAAGTATTTATTTTTTGTGTCTAGCGGGGATCGAACCTGAGACCTTAAGGTCACAAAGTGTTTGTCTTACCACTAGGCTAATTCTTTATTTGTATTTACATCTATACTATATCATAAAACAAATCTCTTTTTGAGTTTCAGCATTTAACATAAATGTTAATATTGATTTTAATTTCAATAATGTATACATTCTAATGCATAATGTATCATAAATCAAAACCACATCATATCAATAACCTACGTGCCACCGCTGCCGCCGCACTCGTCACCACACCGCCACCGTCATTACATCGCCACCGCCACCACCACCACCACCCATCACCTCCACCACCGCCACTGTCATTATATTGCCGTATCGTACGGGTACCGTTCTATATATAATAAAAATATCACTAAAAATAATTTTTAACAGTAGCATATACTTGTAGTTCTTAACTTGCAAACTTTTATAAAGAAATTGAAATTGGTGTTTGATTTAACTTATTTTCAAGCTTAGCTAAATTTAACCAACATTATATTATATTCTGTTTATTTTAAAACTTATAAGTTATTTTGTAAGTGAATTATTAAGTAATGATAAGTTTTTAGATGACAAAAAAGGAGATCTATCGAAAGTAAATCAATTAAGGCAAAAATAAGCCTAAGCCTAACTTTGGGGCAAGAAAATTACATTCTAAAACCCCCAAAAATATTTGATTGTCTCTGAAACTAAAAAACTGGAAATTGGCAGTAGGGTTTTACACACACGAAAAAAGGGGATGATTGGAAGGAGGTTTATTTCATTTTTCAAGCGCAACCCTTCTTCTAGGTATCAATAAAGTTCATTAATTTACACTTACATTTTACTTTTAACTTCATATTATATCGTAACATATATATAAAATTCAATTTGATATATCTTTATACACATACATGATATATAAATAAATTGTGGGTATTTGAGGTAACCCATCAATCAAAAGGTTGTTAGTTTTAGTCCCATGATAGACAGACAAATTGTTAAAATGTGGATACTTGTGTTTTGAAAAGAAAATAATAATTCTGTGGGTGTGATTTGTGTTTGTAGCAAAGGGGCGGTGGATGAAGTGAAGCAGAAAACATGGGGAAGAAGGATAGTGTCAGGAGGGTTGATTTGTGTGACGGGCGGCGTTGCGTTAAGTGCTCTTGATGATCTTCTTATTTATCATGGTTGTAGCAGGTGAGTCATTTTATATTTGTATCCCAACACTTGATTCTTTATTAACGACATGTATGCTAGCTAGATTGCGTGGAAAGTGTAAAAATTCGTAACAGGTTGATTAGAAAGAAGAAAATAAGGTCGATCGCGTTAAAGGGGGTGTTTTTAAGTGAACTTATTTGGTTGGTTTATCCGGTTATTAGAAATTTAGAAAGGCAATAAGCTTGTTTTTATCTGGCTTATGAGGTTAACCTCGTGTTGATAAAGCTTGTATGCCCAAAAATGAGCTTTGAAGTTTTAATAACTCGATAAGCTAACAAAAGAAGGTAATTCAAACATCCCTTAAACATTGAGTTGTGGGGTGTTAATAATACCTTTCACTATGGTTTTTTAAGTTGGGATTGCAATGTATACGGACATATATGACTTTTGACCTTTTGTGGTGTTACGGAAACGTTATTCAATATACCGATTTTGATAATATAGGGTAGTTTGATTGCTCATCAAAAGGTAGCATTGATCTTTTTATCTCGGATTTTGGTGGGACATTGAATGAAAATTTTCCATTTTACGTACTTCACATTGTCAAAATTGGTATAGTATGTTACCTAATTACTATGTAGTTGCAATTTGCCAATTTCCCAGTTAATGCTTGTCTGAATGTGAGACATTGGAATTATCTTACCTTTGATGAATCGAAATTTTTTTACATGTCTCACATTGCTAAATTTGGTAGTATATTAGTACGGAGTGTTTCCTTTGTTGGCACCACTCTTTAAATAAGAAGGTAGTCGGACTCGGGCTTATTAAGGGGATAATTCTAATCAGACAGTTTAAGAAATATACCATTAATTCGATCTTTAATTGGCTGATTGGCTGTCCAATTCTTTCTAGGGTGTTTAATTGATGCAGCTTTCTTTTTCTAGTGTACATAGGAACAGAATGAGATATGTAGTATTAATTTGGAAAGTGAACCCTTATTTTGGGACAAATGAACGAAGGGAGTGCTTTTGTTTTTCAATATGATAAATCATTTATATAAGATTTGACTCATTGGTGCTTGATCACGTATTATTCCATCTGAATTTCAAGAAAGATTGTTATAGATCATAATGGTGTAAAAGATCCTTTTTGCTGCTGGCAAAGCTGTTATTGTTGACATTGCCACATTGGTTATTGAATAGCTTTAATGAGGGGCTGCTTGTTTAGAGATTATTATTTGTTGTTTCCATGATCTAATCATGGTTTGTAATATGATAATTACCAGAGTCTTCAATTTGTTTGGATTTAGGCTTGAACAGTTAGTTAGATCTTTCATAAGACGGAAGAAATCCGTGTTAACCTTTTCTTAGTGGTATTATACAATCATAAATTTGATGATGCTTGCTGGGTAATTAATCTAGTGAGGTTAGTGCAGAGTTAGTTTCTGTGATGCATGCATGGAAACCGAACTAGTTGATATTCTCCTTTTAAACCTCGACATTTTTTTTATAGAGCAACTTTGGCCATCACGAAACCTTGCCAGTTGAATCAGGCTAAGACTTGTTGGCTTTATTGCAATATGTTGACATGGTATTGATATATTGCTTTCTTCCATTTTGTCTATGCTACTTGAGATTCAAGAAAAAGCCGTTCTGAGTTGGGGCGGCTACCTGGTAGTTGAATAGGTAGGTCTAAACTTAGAGACGTATAGTTTGAGATTCAGCCAATGCGTTGTCTCTTTTAAACTAGAATTGGAAATTTCAACCCATTTATCTCTATTGGATCGAGTGATTATGATAATAAAATGCTATAAGATGAATTGGGTTAAGCAACTTACAAAGTTTCAGCCAAAGAATGTGAGTGAAATAGGCTTGAGTTATCATTGCTTGTATATAAGGCTCTTAACATGTGTATGAGTTATGACTTATGATTCTGCGTATTGTTATTTTGTTTGGTTATTTACATTTGGAATTAAGTCAATGATTTATTAGTTGGTTGTGGACCAGTCTGTGGGGGCCGCCAGAGGTTCAGTTTTTATTTCCTTAATGAAGTATGGTTTTTTGCCATTCTGTTTGGTTTCTATCATTGCTCTACTGTAATGTGAGATTTTAAATGCCACTTCTAAGATTTCTCTGTTTGTATCTTTCCGCTAATTATTGCTGTACATAATATTTGCACAAACTCAACTTTGTGTTAATTTAATTTCTTTCAGCAAAGCCTTAGAGAAAGCGAGCCAAAACCAGGCTGTAATAGATGCAATTGGGGTGCCGATTGCTAGAGGTCCTTGGTATAATGCATCACTTGCAGTCACTCATAAAAGGCACTCTGTATCCTGCACTTTTCCTGTTACTGGACCCCAAGGTAGTGGAATTTTTCAACTAAGGGCTGTTCGCAATGCGGGTAAGAACCATATCATATCAATGTACTCCATATACGTTAATCGCCGTTTCATATCCAGTGAGTGACGTTCAGAAGTCCTTGAATGTGAAACATAAACATTTCCTCTCAGATTGTGTGCACCTCTTTGAAACATAAACACGCCCCAAGATTACGCATATATTGTCATTTAAATAGTTTCCTATATCTAGAATTATAGATGCACACTTGCAAGCCTCATACTGTGTAGTTATAGTGTTATACATGCTCTTTCTTTTTCTTTTGAAGTAATCCACAATGCCTGACAAATTTTGGATGCAAAGTACTTTTGTTATTGAAAACCTCACAGCCTTCTCCTATTGTTCTAAATTTCCCGAGAAACTCAGTTAATCTGAACATGTGTGGAAGTACATCTCATAATTCATTGCTAGTTACTAGAAAATAGGTTGTATATAAACTATTAAGTCTAGATAATTATGTCCTACTCAACCCAATCCGCATCTAGGTATTGCAAACTTGAATTTTGACAATCCAACCCACTTCGTAATACCATGTCCATCCTAGAGGTTGCAGAATGCCAGAATATACTGGGCGACTGGGTCAAACGGGCGTGGGTCAAAATAGTTTTTTGTTTTTTTTGTTCAGCATGATAAGTACATGCTTTATGACTTGGCAGTTTGTCAAATATGTTTGCAAAAACTATAATTTTTCAGTTATACCAACCATTTAAATCAACATATTTAGGAGGTTTTAAGCATTAAAGATACACTTTGTGCTGGACTTTCAGCTTGTTTAACCCATATGACTTGTTCCCTGTTGAGCTACTTTTTTTTTGACCCATTATAGATTAAGAAACCCCGACTTGACCATTAGATTGCATCTCTAGCAGAACCCAGTTATCCTAATTTGGCAATTTCACACCCCTATTCTACTTAAAGGGCCAAAGTTATGATAGTTTGCAAATCATGTCACATAGTTTAAAAGCTGAAGTATTAATATTATCCGTCTTTTAAATGTCATGGTGATGATAATGTGTTTTAACAGAAGAGAGCTGGCAATCATTTTTCCGGCCACGTGAATGGGAAATTTTAATAATGGAAGCTCTCTTACATGTTCCTGAAAATGAAGAAAAGGAAAGAACATTCAGAATTAGTCTCTCAGATGAAATTTCTTTACCTGCATGCCAGCCATGCTCCACAGGTTGCACTATAACTCAAGAACCAGCTGCTCCCGAAAACAAACAACCTCAAGCCACTTGAGTCATTTTACACTCTTACAGATAATTCTAAATCGAAACAAGTATTCATTTCAGGTGCTTTTCCAAATAAATATTTTGCTTTAAAATATACATGTTTCATACAACGGATGGTTGTATAATGTGTCCGTTGTAGTTCTAAGCTTCTAGCTTTATCCAAATTCATTCTTTTGTTCGATATCTATATGGACTATATTTAGCTCATGATATACTTACCACCTGCAGTAACAATATTTGTTAGCATCTGAATGAAGTTCAGATAATGGATATCCACAAATTAGACTTAATGAAGTTTTGTACTTTTGTTATATTGTTTTCTTTATGACCAGACCATTAAATTTGTTACAGCACTATATTCTTAGGCATACCATCTTTGTTATATTGTTTTTATATTATTAGGCCCATTTTAATCTTCTGTATCACTTCAAGTGTTACAAAATAATTGTCCATATTTATATTTACACAAATGTCCCTTTTTTAAAAAGTAGTATCTTAACTTTATTGTATTATTATTGTTGATTGATTGTTGATACAATATTAATAAAACCTGGTTTCTAATAATATGTGAATAAACAATAAATATTATGTTTATTGTAAAATATAAGTAATAATTATGCATTTCTTAATGTTTATGTTTATATTTGTGCACTTATTTATAGTAGAGTATTACGAGTACTTTTTTTCAATAGATTAATAATGCCATGTGGTGTGAGTGGGGTGATATAAGTTGGGTGCTCAAGTAGAAACATAGAATGATACAAAAAAGAGTATGGTTTTTAGCCATTAGAGGAGGAATATCTCTTGGTAATAATCGAGTAAGATTTTCTGGGGTTTTTGTCTTCTTCATAGGCCCACATTTGAAATTTTAGCTTTTTGACCATCACAACCCATTAAAACTACAATTTGGTCTGTTTTTCTAATACTCATGTGATCTGGTTTCAATGTTTAATGTCATCAAGGAAGTTAATCATGTGGTGTTGGTTTAATTTTATGCAAGTTGAACGGTCAAAAACTGGACCAAGAAGACAAGAACCAAGAACGTGACCTCGTGGTATCGGTCTGTGACCAAACTGGTCGGTCGTTGGGTTGGAGTCGGACCTTATGGGCTAGTTATTGTTTCCTTTATTCGAAAAAGTGCTCACAAGATTTAAGAAAACACATGAAACAAATCTGTTAGAGTATGTATCCGACTCGTTTTGCGAGACAACTAGTTCCTGAGCGACAACCCACTTTTTTGTTTTTACATAGCCTGGGGTCGTCGAAGGTGAATTTGCGCTGCCACAAGAGGATTTATATATGTATATGGGGTGAGATAATTTGAGACCACTTCTTATTTTAGGACCAACTAGGACCATTGATTTTTGTACACCATCATGATCTACTACGATATACAAGACTTTTTTGTAAAAACACTAAGACTTTCCGGCGATGGATCCATAGAAAAATCATGTGTAAGTTACTTACACATGTGTAAGTGTGTAAGTTAATTTACACATGATTTTTCTATGGGCCCGTCGCTTGAAAGTCTTAGTGTTTTTACAAAAAAGTCTTGTATATCATATTAGATCATGATGGTGGTGTGTAACTTACGAAAATCAATGGTCCTTTTTTGGACTTTTTTTAGTTGGTCTCAAATTATCTTTCCCATATATATATATATATATATATATATAGTATTGCTCCTGATTGCAATTTTACGAATGCATCAAAATTTTACAAAACAGGTTGGTTTCAACGACTTAACTAGTTTGGACCGAGTTTTGCAAATCGCAGGGTTAGTGGGCAGTGGTAACCCAAAACTAGGTGAAGTTCACCATGGGAATTCGAGGCATTCGTACGTTGTTAATTTGTTATAGTTAGTTTTTCGCACAATATATGTCATACGTATATGTTCACTTGGCTATATCAATTAAGTGTATAACTTACATGAACTCTAGAAACCGTAAGTACTTAGCTGACTGAAAGTAGGGAATATGAAAGATGAACGACAAAAGAAATACAAAGTAATGAAATAATCATGTTTTTTTTAACATCAAATTAGATAGCATTTGAGACAGGACAGTGACATATAACTGGACATAATGTGGAACTTGAACCACGTATGCCTTGAATAAAACCCAACCCCCCCCCCCCCCCCCCCCCCCCCGCCCCCGCCCCAACCCAACAAAAAATAAATAAATAAATAATCCACTCTTGCAATTCTACAAATGTATGAAATCTAACCAAATAGCTTAATAATCCTCCTAATATATTAAGAAGGTGACATGTGATATCCACTAATTCTTTTTCCTAATCTTACTCCCTGATTTTTCCACATGTCATCATCTCATAGTTAGAAAAATTATTAAACTATTTCGTTAAGAGGATTAATCATTTCTATTATACGAGTAGTTTTATACATAAAATAGAAAACGGAAAACAAGCTATGCCATTATTTTATTTTATTTTTTTTATAGTAAACTAAACCGTTAAAAACTAGAGTATATTCAACATATGAAATAAAAAAATAAAAAAAGTTATTTGACACTTTGCATGGATGTGATGCACTAAATCCAATGTAGATAAGAAAGTTGATATTGCAAATCTCATCTCAAAATGTTATATCCATTGTGAAACTAATCAGTGAAACACCAGAACACAGTTACTAGAAGTCTAGATAGAAAAAAGGGTAAGTAAAAGAACTTTAATTAGGCACAATTTCCTTTTGTGTGAGATGAAAAAAAAATGATAAGTCGTTCTCGGCGGCGGACTCTTTGCCCCTCTCAACCGGACATCAACCTAAGCCATCAGTATCACCGCCCACTATTTCAATGCCCCTAATTGACCGTTAATGATGTGTGACATGTTACATGTCTCTCGTGTTTATCTCATAAAAATCGCACTCCATTTTTATTTATTTATACTAGCATGGTACCCGCGCGATGCGTCGGTAGTCGCGGGGCGATGGTGTGATAGTTGGGCGACGGTTGGTGATGGAGCGACGTTGAGTTGTATATATAATTGATGTAATGGTTAATGGACATATTTTAAAACATAAAGGATTAATAGTGTAATTTAATCATTAATGTTAAGGAGGTAGTGTATGTGAAAGTATTTTAAGGGGTGTCAAGTGAAATATACCAAAAATAAAAAAGGCTATTCTTTTTATAATATAGTATAGATATAGATGTACAATCAAGAACCTAAAAGAATTTGAAAAAAAAAAAGAGCATGAGCAAAATATAAAAAGAAAGTCATACTTTACATCTAAGGAAACAAAACAAAATATAAAAAATACAAAAGGAAAAAGGAAAAAAAAAATTAAGCAAAAACCATAACCTCGATATCACAATTGGATACCATCGACTCACTTCGTATGAGCTTTATGATGTCGGTACAATACTTTCATTATAATCTTCACATGATCTAGGCACCCCGAATGATCGAACTTGGGCCTTAGAATTTCACATGTGAGCCTGAGATTCATTAGTAACGGATACCTTATTTGTTTTTTGTGTCAAACAATGACTAAACTTGGGACCTTAAAGTTACCAAATACTTCCTTTATCATTAATATTTATTCAAAATATGAAGTTTTTTCTTAAACATGAATATTTTGTTAACATGGTTTTTTCTAATAATATGTTTGGCCCATCTTGTTTTCCTTGTTTTTTCTAAACAAATTGGAAACTTATTAATTTAATCAATCGATAATAAGTCAATAAAAGGCCATGACAATATATTTGATTTAAACATAGCATTTTTTTACACAAAATTGTTAACAAGACATGACACGGCCTGTTTTTAACAGATTTTATGTTTTAACGGGTCAGTACTGGATCTATTAAGATATTAAGATTCGTACCTTAACATATCCAGACTTGTAAGGACCTATTAAGGTTATAAATATAAAAGAAAAATACTAAGAATTGATATTATCATTTGATATATGATTTGTATTAGTTAAGAAATCTATGAATTTTTGTAATACTCATTATTATTGTTATGTTAGTTGAGATTTGTAAGAACTTTGTATCGTTAAGGCTTATTTTAAGTACTATTTAAGACTTCTATGAAATAGATGTTAATAGGTTTCTTAAAGGTCTTAACCGACGCAACTGTTAATTTTAGTGTCGTGTTCGTATTTGAAAAAATGACACGATTAGTTATAGGTTATGTTCGTGTTTAACCTTAACATGTTCGTGTCTTAACATGTTTCATATGACCTGTTATGTCATGCCCTAATTTGATTGACTTTTAGAATAGATTTTAAATAAAGAGAGATAATCTTAAAGTATTACAAAATAATAATATTGACTAAAGAGTTTATGGTCCAAGTCAAAGACAATGAAGGCTAGATTAACTGGCTTGAGTCATCCCTGGTTTTACGTTAGGTCATGGGTTCGACTCTTTAGAGTGACATGGATTGGAAGTTTTTCCCTTGAATCACTTGTAACGGCTTATGACATATATCTTATAGTGTAAAGTACGTTCATGGCTTCACCATTATACGGTGAGGTGTCCATTGATGTCCAGAGGCGGCTTTACTATATACATAGGTTAGGCATGGGCCTAAGACCCCAAAATACAAAGGCCCCCATTTTTATATTTTGAGCTTAATGTTTTAGACTTTAGACTTTTTTTGTTATATGTTATTACTATAGAAGGGTAACAATAATGCGTAAGAAACAAATAGGCAAATAAACTTTATTGCATCATGACTGGCCTTTAAAAAAAAGACACCATACAAATGAGGTTACAACCATCAAGGAAAAAAGCGAAAACAAAAAACCTAACTATTAAGAAATCGAAAAATCCAATAGCTGATTTTCACTCTGAGTTCCAACGAGTTAGTGATTAAATCTTAATTATATGAAAGACTTTCTCCTAAAAATAGTGAATAATATTGCTTCTTTGCGTTCTTTTCACATAGCAGCATTGTATATAAGATGAATTACTTTTCTTTTTTTTTTGCCTTTTTTGTTTGCTTTAATTTGTATGTTAATCAAGTAGGCCCCCAATATTAATCTTGTTTAAGGTCCCTAAAAAGCTTAAGCCGATACTGCTGATGTCGAATACCGACTGACTGTTTAAAAAAAAATAGACGAAAAAACTTTCAGGGAGTTAACTAAATATTGCTCTATATTGCTCTCGGGATTATGGTTAAGCAGATATAAAATGTTATACATGAGGGCTATAAATTACAATTATGGATCTACTTTTTTGTACGACATTCTTATGCGAAATTACTAGGGTCTAGGGATACGAATATCAAAATCCAAATAAAACTCGCCGTTTTTTTTTTTTTTTTTTTGTTGCCGTTGGTTAGAAAGGATTTAATTCTTTATTCCACTGATGAGCTTAACAAAATATTAAGTTTGAATTAATAAAAACTATGGACTAGGCTATATATATAACTCGTTACTGGGGTTTGATATTTAAAGGGTGTTTAGTAGAAAAGAATTATAAGAAATGAAAATGTAAAAGCAAATAAAAATGGTGAGAAAGAAAATAAGTATTTAGAAAGACAATGAATAATATCGTTGGTACAAACAGATAATTAATATAAGAGAAAATAATTAAAATTAACATAAATAATATCATCAAAACAAAAAAAAATATTTTTTTCTTACATTCTCACTCATTCTATACGATTTGAATTATAGAGAATGGTGAGAGAATGTAAATCATTCTCACTTCTTAATTTTCGATTCCATTCTCTGATACAACAAATTAAATAAAATCTTTCTCATTCATTTTATTCCCTTTTTATTCCGTTGTACCAAATTGCTTTGATGATACTAAGAGCATTAGTAGTGGTTCACATCACCACACCAGGTGGTGTGACATATCATCACCAAATCAGCACCACATAAAACTACTCAACAACCACACCACATCCGTAACAATAAATCCCACCACACCATATATCTTCAATATTAAAGAAATATATAACAATATTAAAAAACATAAACAATTGAACTATTGAAGAAATTGAGTGAAGGCCACCACCACCCCATGTTTTCTCGCCGTCCACCGCTCCACTTTGGAATTTCCACACCGCATCCACACGAGAGTTGTAATGGGACGACCCTAGATGGTCAAGGTCGTTCCCTTCCACGCCGACAACCTCTTAACCATTACAAACCCTCTTAGGGGGTGTTTGGTTCATGGAATTCATAAGAATTGGAATCTAAATTCCATTCACTTGTTTGGTTCATCAATGAATGGAATTGTAATTGAAAAAATTCCATCAAATTCCCTAAAACAAGGAATTCACAATTCATTCACAAATTAGATGGAATGTTTAGACATTTCAAGGAATTCATCCATCTTTACCAAAATACCATTTCACAACAATACCAAATAAAAAAAAATCTCTTTTTTGGATTCTGATTTGAAATGTCTAAGATCTAAACCCTAATCACCATCTACCACCACGGTTGTTGCTTATGAAACCCATCGGAGTTACTTTTGATTTCTGACTATAGCCCAATCTTCTTGAGCCTTGTAATCAGCGGACATTCGTTTTTCAGCCGCCACCAAACATCCGAACTAATGACCGACTACCTTCCCACCACCGTTGTTTAGGATTTCCGGCCGTCGCTGTTTATGATTCCCGGCGACACCATTCAAACTCCATCGGTTTTTTTGTAATAAACTATAGTATGCTTGCTATTCATCATTGTTAGATTGGTAAAAGAGATTTTGTTGGATAGAAGATTAAAGAAATAGATGTTTGGAAAAAAATTTATCGAAGAAAGGAAAAAGGAAGAAGGAAGTTGCATGCATACATCAATTTATCTATACTAGTCTTTAATCGCGTCTGATGTGCGGGTATATTTAAATTATATGTTTTGTATATTTCATTTCAATATATTCTGGAATTTTATGATAATTAATATAATTTAATACACAATCAAAATATATATAAGAATAGACTTTACCCGAATTAAAATCATAATCATTTTTGAGTCGGTTTTACTTTTCATAATTTATAGTTTTTTTTAACGAAAAAAAGGATTAGAATATTTTGATATTAGATAATTAAAAAATTTGAAAAAAAAAACATATATTAAAAGAATGAACACCAAGTGTGTTGATTTTGAGTGAGTCAAGTATTGCCGCATAGTGATGTTCGTTTTTATTTCTGCTTTTAAATTTATAAATTGTTGTACAAGTAATTTTCCTAAATCACACGAACACTTACGAACAGATAACCTGATTAGTGTAGTATATACCGACTACGGTTTTCCATCCTAGCATATTAGTCTTAGTGTATGATCATAGACAACCATCAGAATTAAACTAATATATTTGGATAGAGAACCGATAACAATATGAATTACTAATAAACATGGATCTACGATAAACAGTAAAACACACTCCAACAGATTTTAACAAACATAGTAAAACAATAAACGTCTACATGATCACATTGATCCAAACAAGTATTCAGGCTACTAGCCTAACATTATTAAAGGAATAGCAAAGTCTGAAAAGATGAAAGACATTGTTCAACAAAAGAAAGTAAATAAGAAAGATAAGATCTAGACCAAGGATAAAGATCGAATGGCTTTAGAAGCTCCAAAACCTTCTTGAAATCTGCAAAGTTGATCTAGGGTTGATACTGGACGACTAGGACTGCTGAATCAGCTCTCTCTTAAGATTTTGAGGGTTAGTTCGATTTAAATATGTGTTTAAATCCGTTTCTGATCCAACTTTACATATAATGTTTAGGATCAACTTTAGATAATCTCAAACATATAATAAAACTTATTTGTAAAGGAATTTTAGTTTTTCTTACAAGGGTACGTGGTTAAAAGTTTATTATACGGTAAATATTTTTTCTGATAATAATATTTTGACTAAATATTCGTGATTTGTTTTTTTTTTTTTTTTTTTTCTACTTTTACGCCCATGTGTAAATTGTTGAAACGAATTTTAAAAGTCCACGTGGGAGGGTGAGTATCGAAGAAGTCGTAGACATAGAGCCCTGATTAGACTTTATTGGACCCCACATCTTGTCGGTTTGTCGTTTGGAGTCTTTGCCACCCGTCTCAATATTTCCTCTCCCATTTTTGCTTACCAAACGTTAGTTTCTAATTTCTTTTTTCCTCTTTAGTCTTTACCTTCTGAAAATGTCACAATCACCCCTATACTTATCCCTCCTACTGCAACGTTTGTTTTATTTTTAGAGTTAAATGCAAGAATGGTCCCCGTGGTTTATCACTTTTTGCAACAGCAGTCCCTTTCTTAATTTTTTAGCAACCGTGGTCCCTAATGATATGTTTTAGTTGCAATGATGGTCCCTCACTAATGGAACCGGTAGTTAGTGTCGTTAAGTTTCCCATGTGAGTAGCACATGAGAGGTATTAATGTTCTTCCTCCTACATAAACAGAGAGGTGTTCAAAAGTATCCGTATTTGAACCATGATCCGAAGATTCGATCCTATTTTCTATGAAAAGTTGGATACAATAAATTTTGGATTTAAATTCGGATAGTGCTTTTTGAAAAGTTTCAGATATTTTGGATATTTAAAAATATCTAGAATTTTTTTTTTTTGGTTAGATTTCAATATTTTTTAAAAAAAAATTCGAAAATATCAAAAGATATCGAAAAGTCCTAGTTTCAATATCTGAAAGTATCCAAAACGTTAGTCTCAATATCTAATAATGCGACAATATCTATGATATTTATTTATTTTTATAAAATTCATATACTTGAGATATTTTTTTTCTAGGATACTTATTGTTTTTCCTAAAATTCGGCTATCCGAATTACGGATATTCAAAATTTCAGATAATGGATTTGAATATCCGAACACATATCCAAAGGTTTTGAATATCCGAAATATCTAAAACTTTCAAGATAAGATAGGCATAATATCTTTTTTGGATATCCGAAATTTGATTTAGAAATTTAGGATATCCAAAAGTCGAATATCCGACTTTTGGATATTCGAATATCCAAAGTTTTCAAAAATCTTTACCAAAATCTAAATCCAAATCCGAACCGAAATTTCAATATCCGACATTTCAAATAACATCGGATTAGATTTTTAAATAACGTGTTTGGGTACAAATACTTTTGAACACCCCTATGTTTGTGTATGTGGAATGACATTAATACCCCTCATTTGCTACTCACATGGGAAACTTAACGACATTAATTAATGATTCTGTTAGTGAGGGACCGCCGTTGCAACTGAAACATAATTTCAGGGACCATGGTTGTTAAAATATCAAGAGAGGGACTGCCGTTGCAAAAAGTGAAAAACCACAAGGACTATTTTTGTATTTAACTCTTATTTTTATGTTTTGAAACAAAATCTTTATCTTTATATATAATAAAGAATGATTGTTTTTTAAACTATTTTTAGAAATAATTATGATGTGTCATGTCTATAAATTTTTTCAAAATGTTTTTATTTTATTTATGATGTCATATTTAGTTAATAATCTTTTTAAAATTATTATATTATATTATATAAATAAAAAAGAATTGTGATAACATAAGACTTTTAAAAATTATCTACTCTCATGCATCTTTTTAATTAATTATAACATCATCATATTAATTTTAAAATATCCTTCTTTTTATAAATATATCTCATTAATATAAATTTTTATTAAATATTCATACTATTATGTAAGTTTTTAATCACCTTAGTTGTTCGTTATAATAGGCAGATTACTATAGTGTCTTTTTGGATAGGTTTTACTTTTTTGTTTTTATCATCCGTATGTATTTCAACATGTGTCCACAGCTGCACATGTTCTGTTTCCCTTTAGTTTCTATCTACATAATAACTTATCATAATCATTCAATTTATTTAACGTTGTTATTATACATTTTAACATGATAATGTATTTTAAAACTACGCGGATATAATTCAGTTAATTTGTAAAGCGTTTATAAGTTAATACGGGTTGAACACGGGGTGATTAAAATAAAACAAAATTTTGTTACATTGTTATCTATAAAAACATTCTTTCAAATTACCATCAATAAAGATAAACTCTTATTTATTGTACAAAAACATAAACGATGTGCCAAAAATTACCATTGATTTCTAATAATAATAACTTTGATAATAACAGAAACGATGGTGTCAGTGTGATATCGGCAACGGATGGTGATAGTGTGGTGGCGTCAAATGGTATAGGTAATTAATGTAAATGTGTTTGGTTATTAAAAGAGATAGTAGAGATCTCTTTCAATATAAGATACTAATAATGTAATTTAATATTAAGAGTTAATGATGATTTAGTTTATTAAGGATGGTTTGGTCAATTCGCGTATCTCATTTTTCTTAACTTTTAACATGAAGACTATAATTTAGATATAGTTATATAGATAAAATAAAACAAAATTTTGTTACATTATCATTTTCTAAAACACATATTTTCAAATAAGTTGGTGGCCTATTGGTAAGTCTTAGACTTTGGGAAAAATCCATCACGGTTCGAATCTCACTTTCTACATTGTAGGAGTGGATTATTAAAGGGGTTTTCGAGAGTTTTGGGTTTCATCCTAAACGTGTGTGGTTCTAGCTATGCATACTGCCCAATTGAATGTCACCGTGAGGTCTCAAATGCTAACTATTAATGACTAACTTGTCGTTCATAAAAAAAAGTTAAAACAAACTCTTGTTTATTGTACAAAACTAAAAACGATGTGTCAAAATTACCAATTGATTTCTAATAAAGTAATTTTGGTGAGTTATTGTCATTTTTGTACAAATAAAGGAGAGTTGATTTATATAAGATCGTTTCTATAAATGATATCATGACCAAATCTCATTTTTATTTTACGTATTTATCCCATAAACTTTGTTATTAAGCCACTTTATTATGCATATTTAATAAACTAAACAGATATATGTACAAAATGACAGCCATGGTGGTAGCTAGGGCGGTATGATGGTGACGACATTGATTGGTAATGTTGGTATTGATGGTGGTGTACTCATTCCTGCAACCTTCTTCCCCAAACACACATACCACATGCGTACGTACACGCACACATACGTCATAAATTTTAAGAAAGTTACATTCAATAAATAGAAATGATCAATCCTCTTAAAAAATAATTTAAAAATTCTCCTGATATTATAAGCATTTAACATATATAATTCACTTGTTATATTTCTTTACCCCTCCCCCTTTGAATTTTGCATGTGACATAACCTTGAGTAAAATGATTTTTAGTCTAACTTTTTGAAATGATTAACCATTTCCGCTCATCAAGTAAGGTTACTTTATAGTTTGATTTTAGGTTTTCCCGATTCAATAAGTTTAGATTCCTTATGCTAATAAAACTTGAATAAAAATAATTATAACAATAGATGTATATGTGAAATAGATCATGTGCTGTCTGTATCTATCACCTAGTATCTATCACCTATAAAAATAAAAAAAATAACAAATTCAATTCAAATAAATACTCATTTTATAATAACATATATAGTCACGATATGGTACCCGCAATGCAACGACGGTGGCGGCAACGGGTGGTGGTGGTGGTGGTAACGATGTAGTATTAATCTAAAAGTAATTAATGTAAATGACAGTGTAGTTATTTTATGGTGAGGAGATGTATGTTAGGTAAATAATTTTAGTATGGGTATTATATGGATATTAGGTAGAAATATTTAAATTACTGAATAAAGGATAAAGATAGTTTGAATAAATATGGTTGAAAAATATTTTAGGGATATTTTAGTTAGATTTAGTGTGTAAGTTATAAATATGTTAAAAATTAGAGATAGATATTTTAAAGATAGAAAATTGAAAAGATGGGTAATTTGTTTTATAGTAAACTGTAATCTCATAATTATTGTTATGTTATTCCTAGCTACTGGTTTAAATTCAAAAGCGAAATCAAACGAGGACCTTAAACCCGAACTTAGTAAACTATTTCACCACATATCGAAATTCAAAACTCTTAACCATATTGACAATTAATTTTGGTACAGAGTAAAAAAACTGATATTTACTTCTAAGAAAAGCAACATAATTAATAATCTTTTTAACGTAACTTGATTACATGACATATGCACCACGTTATTCATTCCTTAAATAACATCCTTTGGATTTACTAAGTGTCATGATCAAGTTGTAAGAATGATTTTTAAGCTTATTTTTTGAGAAAAGATATACGAGTATAACATTTTTCCGAGATGTATATCTGTCTGGTTAGTTATATATGAATGTATAGGTAATTTGTAATTTTTCTTACTCTTAAGTATAAATTTTTTTTGTGAATGGATAGTACATACTGATAACTAAGTTTATTGTTACATCAAATATTGATGGTACTAATGGATTGGACAAGATATATGTACATCGACAAAATAAGTAATGGACTTATAGACGTAACTTATGATGTAATATGATGTTTGCTCAAAAGCAAACGGAAGGGTGTTCGCCAAACTTACCAAATATTCAAGCATATGAGTTGTTGAAATGTTCTTTCCATGTTTAATTTCAAGAATGGCAATAGTTTATAAGACTTTGTATCTAAGTAGCATGGTATCCGCGCAATGCGACGGCGGTTGTGGCGGCAACGCTGTGGTGGTGGGGTCGTTGAATGGTGTAGATCGTTGAATGATGTAGATAATTGATGTAAAAAGTTAATGAAAATATTTGGGATAAATGACTGATATTGTAATTTAATCATTAGTGTTATTTTAGATAATTCCTCCATAACTTTTAAAGAATTGATTGTTTTATTTATTAAATAGTATAAAAGTGTATATATATATATATATATTAGGTGTATAGGGGAATAAGATTAAAAAAATAAGGGTATTTTAGGTATAATAAAGTGCTGAAATTCCTAAAATATGAAAAGTCAATATATTTTATAAGGTTTCATAGATATTTTTCTATATATAACTAAGAGAAAATATGTTTTTTCCTATGTGACACTTTTCATTTCGTGCCAACTAGGTTTTTTGCTTAGGTGTCATCTTATGATAATTTTAATTTTTTTAGATATATTGACATTTATATTTATATTTTTTAATGCACACTTCATTTGCCACGTCATCATTTGCCTACGTAGACATTTGTTTTTTTTATAATCATATTTAAATAACAAATGAAAAAAGTCAAATACAAGATTAGAACTCATGACCTCTAACATTTGATATTATGCACAAACCACTTTATCTAACTTAATATTTGTTTATATTTTACAAACTACGATGGATATTTATCTCTACTCCCTAATAAAGCAAATCCCCCCTATTAAATATTTATGTCTTTGAAATAACTTATTTGTCCTTGGACTTTTTTCTTTTTTTTCTTTACGTAACTAACCAAAATCCCTAATAAAGCAGACTGTCTTCCATACTACTGCCGACGCATTGCGCGAGTACCATGCTCGTTTGGTAATATAACGGGTACTTTGCTGATGTGTTACATGTGTATAAAACATTTTTAAGTACACGTAAAAACATTTTACTTGCGAATTGTTCCTGGATTTGTATATCTTTTTAGTTTTTAGTTTTTTACGGGCCATGGTAGTCCTCCTGGATCGCCCGAATATCACAAGTGAATCAGAAAGTTTCCTTACTTTTATCTTTTAACCTCGATGAACCTACTGATAAAACTATACCGTGAATTTTTTGATACGACATTAAAAAAAAAAAACATCAGGAGAATTACATGTCATGACTTCACTTCAAGAAATTGTATATCTTGTATGCATGCGATGTTTATATCGATCATTCTCTGTTGTGTATCGATATATAACAAATATTTAAAATCCACAAAGCTCATTGTAGACACTCGAAATCAATTTTTCTTCAGACATTTGAAGCGTGTAGCCGAAGTATGTTTAATAAAGCGGGTTATCTATTATTATTATTATATATATATATAACTGAATAACTCTAAAGTTTCTTTAACTGGGAATTTGCCCAAAAAAAGTGAATTTTTAGATTCTTGTACTCCTTTATTTTTCTTTCTTTATCTATGCATTGGATTCTATCCTTCAAACCAAAACAATGTTTCAAAAAATAAATCCACTAGCAAAAAAAAGGATATAAACAGAGAAACTTTTGCTTTTAAAGAAAGCAACTTTCACAGAAACAAATACAAAATAAGCAAAGTCAGCTGCATTGTGTTTTTGTACTTTGTACTAAAACTCATATTTATTTCACAAAAATACTTGTACTTTTTATTAGAATAGAACAACCAAAAGAAATTCAGACAATAAAAGACACCCATAATTTAAGGGAGACAGTTTATAAGACTGAAAGGAGTGGTGCCAATTTTTGCCAACTCTCGCCCCAAGTCATCATAAGTCGCCCCCCACACCATCCCCCTGCCCGACTTGTGTTTTGCCCGACCTCCATAGCTCACCCCTTTGTGCTCAAAAGTCAGGTAAAGTCGCCCTGAACACCACCTCCCTCGCCGACTTCTCCTAAATCTACCCATTTAATTTTACCTTTTTTACATACAACACTCTCTTATCTCACATGTCACATGACACAAGTCGCATCACTCTCCAAAATCTACCCATTTCCACTTTTTTAAGGGACAACTCTTCTTACACCACATGACACATAGCGCAAGTCGCCTCTCCCTCCCTTTCTTACCACTCCTCTTAGTCTAAGATTATCATTATATAAGTTTTCCTGATTGCTCGTGTTATTTTGTTTATCGAGTTAGTTTTGCTAGTTTATTCTCACTAGATGTTACTTTTTCCCGGTTCTTGTTTTGGGATCGCATCAATTAGATTTATCCTATTGTATCTTGGCCTCTAGTATCATGCTAGTTGGTTGTGTTCTATTTAATATATATATATATATATATTTATCTTTTGCCGTTCAAAAAAAAAAGTTTATCATTATATAAATATGTCAAATATACGGGTTATTTATTACATATTTGAGATAATATTAAATTTTTTTATCAAAAAATATTTATTCATTTTTCAAAAAATAATAAAATATTTGTACGTGAGGGTTCCTCATCTAAGTTTAAAAGGGAGACAACCTTATAGAGTTAATAAAGAAAAAAAAAGAAACTGCTCATTGCCGCCTTCTCCGGGGGTTGAACCACAATACCTCGACGGTGTATAGGGGAGGTTAAGATCTAGGCAAACCTTACATCTATCAAGATAGAGGGGTTGCTTCAAGTTTCTACATAAATAATGGAAATAGACCTACGACCTTTGCATGGGATGAGGATCGAACCCATGACTTCTGTTTTCAGTTGCCAGAGTGTTTACCACTGACCCAAAAACATGGGAGAGAACCCTGAAAACCACTAGTTTTCCTTCCTTTTTCTCCTTTCTCGTGTGGTTTTTTAATTTTTGATTTTTTTTATTCTTTTATTTTCTTTTAACAAAAACTCATTCCAATTTATTTTATTTTTTTATAAATCATATGGGTTACATGTTTAAGCCATATGGGTTACATGTTGAAAACGTATAGATACGGTATGGGCGTTGCCCTTAACTGTTTTAAAGGGGTTGTCATATGATACATATGAGAATGATATGGATTTGATGGGCCGCGATTTAAAAGATGGTGACAGTTGGATACGGTACGAGCGTAACCATTAACTCTAAGGGCAAAAGATGGTTTTTTTAGTAGTTCTCACGGTTCTCACCATATATGTTGTTCTCACTTGATCTCTTCACAATGAAGAACAATAGGAATGTAGGATCATTTCGAATGAAAAATATTTCTAATTATTTTCTAGGAAAACGGGTTTAGAATACGTATCATATACCTATGTTATATACAACTTACATATGTGTAAGTCTCGTCGGAGATGGTCGCCGTCGCCGGAGGATCTTGGTGGTGGGCGGAGATGATCATGGTGGTGGTTGGCGGCGGTCGGAGATGAAAGAAGAAGAACGAAGTAAGTTAACTTACACATGTACTTTTTGTACTTTTTTTAATGTATGTATTATAAATAACCCACCCATATATATGTATATATATATATATATTTATATAGGTTTTAGGTAAAACAAAACAACTATTAAAGTAAAACAAATAAAACAATAGGTTTTTCTCGAGTGATAATCACCATGCATCATGAAAATCATCGTACATCAATTGCTTCATGAATTTTCGTGCATCAATTTAACCATGATCTAAGGGTCAAGATCTTGTCTTATTTGTTTTATCTTAATACTTGTTTTATAATACCTAACCCCTTTATATATGTGTGTGTATATATATATAGTGAAATGATCAAGTGAGATCAAGTGTTACTATTCACCGTTCAACACTGTGAATGATTCAATTTATATTAATAGATATATAATACGTATTCTAAATCCGTTTTTCTAGAAAATAATTAGAAATATTTTTCATTCGAAATGAAATATTCCTATTGTTCTTCATTGTGAAGGGATTAAGTGAGAACAACATATATGGTGAGAATCATGAGAAATACTAAAAAAACCATCTTTTGCCCTTAGAGTTAAGGGCTACGTCCGTACCGTATCAAATCGCCACCATCTCTTGGATTGTCGCTCATCAAATACATACCATTCTCATATGCGTTCGGTGATAACCCCTTTAGGACGGATGAGGGCAACGCCCGTACCGTGATAACCCCTTTACTCTTGTTTTTTTTTTTTTGAAACACACGTAAACCATACGATTTTTAAAATTTTTTTTTTTTGGAATAAGTTTTTGTTAAAGGAAAATAAAAAACAAAAAAAAGTTTCAAAAAATAAAAAATAAAAAACCACACCAAAAAAAAAAAAAAAAGGGAGGGAATTTAGTGGTTCTCATGGGTCTCCATATTTGTTATTCTCACGTTAACCCTAATCGTTCTTCATAAACCCTTTTTTTGGAAAGGTTTATAACAAAGTATCCAGCTTTTAATAATTTATATTGGTCTTAAATTTAAATATTTTTCCGCTAACACCTTACATCAATTATATTTACATTTGCACGACGCCACTACCACAACAATAACACGCCGGTCACCACCAACCTACTCCACAAGACCAATATCGATGTTAACTTATTAGGCCGATCCTTATAGCACTTCTGGAGTGCGTCCGGCGTGCGTCTGATGCGAGAGGGAAGAAGGAAGTTAATAGTACCGGCGGCGTCTGGTGCGTCCGGGCTGGTGACTTCCAAAGTTAGAAGCAAGAGGGGAGCGGTTTGTGGGGCCCGAAATAAAAAAAAAACATTTTTATTCTTATTTTTGAAAATCAAACGACTAATTTACTTTTTATGTTTTTTTTTTCATACCTCTATTTATTCTCAACTTCACACTACCATTTCAAATCACAACTTATTTCTTTCTACTCCTTTTATCTTCTATAAACCATTTCATAAACCATTTTTCATAAACCATTACATTCACAATGTCTAGAAGTGTGTAAACTTAATCAGAAGATCTTTGTTTGTCGAGGTGTTGGGTATTGAGGAGACCGGACCCTGTTACGGGTAGGGTGCGAAATGAATAATCCCGACGAATTCTTTTGGGACGACGTCAGTGAAATGTTCAACACGAAGACCTAGGTTACCTAAGGAAGAAGAGACAACAATGCGACCAACATGTTTAGGATATAGAAGCATCCACATATTCGTTGTTTCTGCAGGATGAGAGCAAAAGGATGAAGAAGGTGATCGACAATGTTTTTAAGGTTGGTCACACGTTGACCGACCAATGCACATGGGCCAAATCATATCACGACAACTGCGAAGAAGACAAATCAACGTGGGAAGTCAAATGTCCAGAACATGACAAACGGTGGCTCAATGAAAAGGCTTACCGTGGATTAGGAAAAAATGTCAATCAAAGATGATGACGATGAAGAGTAATCGTATCATTATTATGTATTTCATTTTTTTTCCAGTACTGTCTTTTTTATTATTGTATTATCTTTTATTTTTAAATAATGTAATGTGTTTTAATTATAATAAAATGTGTTTGTTTAGTTTTGTGAAAATAAAAATGAAATAATATAATAATGGATGAATATTGTAAGAAGTGGTGGTTATAGAGAGGGGTGTGTCTTAGGGCGTGTTTGGCTCACAGAATGTTTTTAGAAGGAATGAAATCTATTGAAGGAATTGGAATCTGATGGAATAGAATTTGACGGAATGTTTTTCATTTTTTTAAGATTTAAGTGAGATTTCATCAAATGAATGAATGTTGACATTCCAACGGAATGATATTCCTTCATCATTGAGTAACCAAACGCACTAAGGAATGAAATTAAATTCCAATTTCATCAAATTCCATCAGAATCTGCGAACCAAACGCGACCGTAGTGTGTCTAAAAAAAAAAAATTGATGAATAATGTTAAACGTGGATTAGAAGCGGTTACTTATAAGAAGAGTATTAAGCTCGTAACTTGGTAATAATATTTTTATAAGAATTTTTTCTCTTTATTTACTGGTGGGGACAAAGTGTTTAATACAAAAATGGAAACAGAAAAAATTTATGTTTGTGTGTGTATGTTTGTGTGGGGACAAAGTTAGGAGAAATCGATGATGAATTGTGAGACGCACAAAGCCGACATATGGGTCCCACTTTCCACCATCTTCCAGTCCATAATGTTTTCTTTTTCTCATTTATTTATTTTTGTTTTGCACCAAACTCAACTTCCCCTGTTTTCCTTTCATCCAAAGTTTTAGTCTTTCTTGTTAAAAATCCAAGCCTTTATGTTAAAAGTCCAATATTTTTGTTCAAGATTGAATATATCTTGATAAAAATTCACTATTTGTTTTTTTAAGTTCCAATCTTTTGTTAAAAACCCAATATCTGTGTCAAAGATTGAATATTTCTTGATTAAAAATCCAATCTTTGTGTTAAAGATTGAAACTTTATTGTAAAAATGGAAGTAACACTTGGTTTGATAGGCCAAGTTGATGGTGGTGGTGGTGGTGATGGAGGAGTGTCATCTGATGGGTCAACAACAGCAAGGTCAACAATCTTGAATGGGTCAAAAGAAAATGATAATAATAATAGTAGTATGGTTATGATGAACATGATGATGTCTAATGAAGTAACTTCATCTGAAAATGAGAATTTAGATGGTCTTGAATTGGGACTTGGGTTAAGTATTGGTGGTGGTGGTGGTTTGAAGTCAAAGATGGAGGCTGGAGGAAATGGTTGGAGTCAATATGCAAGAATATTGACTGCGAAAGATTTCCAGAATTGTTTGGTTACAAAACAAAATTCTTCATCTTCATCTTCTTCAGTTAATATCCCAAATTCAGCTTCAAATACTTCTGGTACTAAAAGAATTGCCACTGATTCTGTTTCTCCTCCTACTGGTACTAGGTATGCATCCTTTCCTCTTTTTTTTTTTTTCATATTATTTTTTTGATTTTGCGAAGGATTATAGTTAACAATTAGAGACAAGTATTGTACATGACTGTTGTCTGTTGATCATTTTTAGGGAAGTTATTTATATGTTACCAACACTTTTATGCATGTTAGAAATATGGTTAGCAAAATCCTATTTTTGTGTGTGTAAGGTTTAGATAGAATCCACAAATCCCCCTTTCTAGTTTCTTGCATAATTGTGTTTCTTTTTTTTGTTGTTGTTGGAAACTTTAAGGGATTTTGTGGGTAATTTATGATTTTGTGGATGTTGGATTCTTGAGCTTAATTGTGTGCATATATGGAGGTCATTTGTTGACTTGTGAAAAAGATTTGATGTGAAAAAATTTACCACATTCTTAGATCATACCATTTTATCTTTGTGAATAAAGATTAAAAATAAATACAGTATGCATTTTTGTGTTCTTTTTCCTTGTTCTCTTTTGTTGTGAGTATCTGTTAAGATTATCAAACCACTTTTTGTTTAAGGGGTGTTTTGATGAGTATTGGGTTGTAAGAAAATTGATTATTGACACAAGTGGGAAAATACTATCTCCGGGTTCTTTCTTTGGTGATCATGGTGTCTGGCCTTTGGCTGTCTAGTTCTCAAGGTTCGTGTTCACTGAACACAAACTGGAGCCGGGTTAAGCTCACACAAAAGGAGACTACCATGGCCAGACAAGGCTTCTTAGTGTGTGTCTGATTACGCATATTTGATTTACGATGTAGAATTAGCAAGTCTATAATCACTTTCAAAACTCGAATCCAAATACCCCAATAAAGTGTGTGAATCCTTTAAAGTTAATTCTTTTGCTTTATGATGTAGAATTAGCAAGTCATTAATGGCGCCTGCTACGACCTTCTTGACCTTTATAATTAATAGCAACTGATTTCAGACTATATGATTAATAGCAACTGAGTTCAGGTTTTATCACTAGACTCTGGTGAAGCTGATATCTTTTTTGAATTTGTGTAATTGAAGTGTTGTGGGATGGCCTCCTGTAAGTAAAGCTCACAGGATGCCTAGCTTGGCTAACCAGATCAAGTCACCAACTGAAAACCTTATCTCAACAACTGGACAAAACAAAAGCAAGAATGGAACTGTTGGAACCAAGGATTATTCTAATGAAAAAAAG
The DNA here is from genome assembly GCF_010389155.1 of Erigeron canadensis. NCBI lineage: Eukaryota > Viridiplantae > Streptophyta > Magnoliopsida > Asterales > Asteraceae > Erigeron > Erigeron canadensis. The sequence continues at coordinate 33,531,660 of NC_057767.1, forward strand.
TTGATTTCCAACACGAAGTATCGGTCAGTAAAAGTCAACATTGATGGAAGTTTGATCGGAAGGAAGGTTGACCTCAATGCTCACACCTCTTATGAGATGTTGGCTCAAACCTTAGAGGAAATGTTCTTGGGAAGAAGTAAGTTAGTTTTGCCGTATTAGTTTTTCATTTCACAAGCTTCATATATTTTGTAGCTCGACTTTTTGATCTCAGTTTGGTTCCGAAACTGTGTAATTTTTGCAAACAATGGGTAACACTAAAAATGATATTTTCATGACCTACTCAGAAAACGACACTTGACCTACAAGGCAAAAACAAAAGTGGATGGTTACCCAGATTAAACTGCAAATGAGGCTAAGATCATATGTTGGTACCCGGGTATCTTTCTTTGTGGATAACTACATATTACACTCCAGAATAGTAGTGTATCCAGGGAAATCTATGAATGAGGGTGAAAGCTACACGTTGATCATATATGTATTTGGACATAACATATGATTTTATGCTATAATATATTTTATAAACATCTCTCTGAAGTCTGAAGTATAGGAAAGTGAAGAGGGGGCCATGCGCATGTTATACTTTTCTAGCTCTTTCGTTTAAAATCTCTAAACTCCTTCATTAACCTCCCCTATTGATAAATAGGATTACCAGGATTATTCGGAACTTTTGTTTCTTGATTTGTTTAGATAACTGATGCAAGTGATTATCGTTCATATGTTTAGGGTCAAGCACAGAAGCAGCAAGACCTTCAAGATTGTTGGATGGAACGTGTGAATTTGTCCTCACTTATGAAGATAAAGATGGAGATTGTATGCTTGTTGGAGATGTTCCTTGGCAGTATGATTTCTAACTTCCACTTTTGAAAAAAAATTGCGACTCGATTTCTCCTAGAGATAAAATTTTCGACCCATTTAATAAGAATGGGTCGATTGGAGTTATATGTATGTTATCTTTGATAGGTAAAACAAGTGAAAAAAATATATAAAGCTTAAATGGGTCAAACGGGCCGAAAGAGAACAATTTTTTTAACGCATAAATGATTTCTGAAATAATACCTAGTAACAATGCTTGACTCCCTAATTGCTTATAAGAAAAAGTATAATAACCTATAACTGTGCATAGATAGAGTTTCGGGTCTATCCAACCCATTTCGGCTCATACCTAAATCGCCCAATTTAACCCATCTCATAACCTGCCCGACAACGTATTATGCCACATCTGATCTATTTAAACAAAGTTAATCTCTACTTATCTGTTTTCAGGATGTTTATTAGCACCGTCAAGAGGCTTAGGATCATGAAAAACTCCGAGTCTAATGAGATTAGCACCGAGTTTTCAAGAACACAAAACCAGACACAGATTTGACCGATGCCTTCTAGTGATATACATATAAACTTCGTTTTTTTGGTTGGATGAACTCGAGTCAAGTTCTTCTTGGTTAAGGGGCAAAAAGAGAGTAACAGTTTGATCAATGCGTTTGGGTTTGTGGGTGGTTTAAATCTTACATTTTGTGGTGTCTCGGGTGAGAGCCTTTTTTTTCATCTGGAAGCTTTGTATAAGCATCTATAGTTCTTGAAGCATATAAGTAATTAGTAAGCATACACAATGCACACATCACCAATAGTATGAGTTCTATGATATTGTAATTATGGAATTTACTATGAATGAAGTAGGGTTTTGATTATGGTGTGCTCGCTATCGAGATGCAAGATATGTATGGTCTCTTGAATATTGGTATTATTGTTAATTTAAGCCTTTCACAATCCTGCAAGACCATCCAAGTAAACACGTTGTGCAGAGTTTTTAAAACTCTTCGAACTCTAAAATTGAATTTTCTGATTTCGACTCTATAGTCTACATCTTTAAAAATAGGTTCTAAGTATCAGTCATAACAAGTTAGGTTCTGTAACTTTTTATGTAGGCAAAGACCGAACAGTTTGGTTGGTCGACCCATGACCAGTGTATTTTAATTCTGCAAATAATATTAGAAATGACAGGTTCCACAGAACGATTTAGGATGTTGTAAGCGTTGTGCTAACTTGTGTCTCAAGAAGGCTTTATTTTCCTTGCTACGAAACCCCCGTGTTCTTCCATTCATCTATCTATCTAAAAGTATAAAGATGTTGGAGATTTTAGCCTTTTTTGGAAATAGATATTAGTAAGACTTCCCCTCTTTTGGACTCGAGAAATAAGAGTAAAGCATGTGAAGAACACTGTGGTCGAAATAATAATCCTTTCAATCAATTTAGTGCTTAGATATTACACAAATTTGACCATAGGCTATGGTCCATAGCGAAAGAGCAGAGTTGCAAAATAACAAACATTCTACAGTAATAATATGAATCAATTTATCATTGCATATAACAGTAAAATACACCCATAAGCTCATAGGTTTTTGTGTAAAAACTTCAATGTCGATTATGGCTTTCACTTCAAAGTTCATATGTTGTCATGTAACAAAAACTTGTTTTGTTTATATAGATAGATACAAGTAATTTTCCGTTGTACTAACAAGTAACAACACATGATCTAAAAACTATTTTTTTTTTCTTCCAATTTTTTACGGAATATAAATTTGTGTATTTTTTTAAAGTTTGATCCAAATTAGTGAACATCTTCAACTCAAAGTCTAGATTTGGCCAATTTGAGCAACCACATTAACCAATTACAGTAAATTAAACATTTTTATCTCATTCAGTTTTAACTTTTAACCTCGATGGCTCGATCAGTTTTATAACCCTAACTTTTAATCTAAATTCACTTGAATAAACAACCATAAAAAACCACACACCACGACTAAACCGACGTGTACCCACTCACACTGATGTGAACACCGAGCCTTCAACGTATTGGCATCGAGAAACCAACATGAATTATGGTTGACACCTGTGTTAACAATTCAAGGCTTCATTCCCATGTCAGAAATTTATCTATGTCTATATCTATACTATTTTATAAAGTATTTTGTCATTTTTCAAAATTTTGAACTACCTAAATTATTCTTTTTCTTTTTCCATTCATTTAAACATCTCTACCTAATATACTTATAATACTCTTAAATTTCAACCACTCATTTTTTTTTCTCTCCCCAAATCTGAACCACTCATTTTTTTTTCCTCTTTCCTCTATAAATCATTTTATTTATTTAATTCATTCAAAATCTTTTATCTCAAAAACCGTATATCGATAAATTATAAAAATTGTGGGGGTGTTGTTAAAATTCCATGCTCTTTCATTAGAGATGTCATTCGATATACTTTCAACGAATTTTTAAATCCGAGGGAGGAGCCCGTACCGCTAAGGCATTTGGCTATCACACTCTATGACTTATCACTTCCTATGACCTATCACCCCACCATCACACCGCCGCAACACGCAAATACTTTCTCTCATTATTCATAACGTGTGGGCCCCTTTGTGACAATATAGATTTTTTTATTTTGACTACATAAGGTAAGCACTTCGCTTTTTCATGGATCTTGATTCTTAATATAGGCTAGGACAATCAAGGCTGGCTTAATTTTTTTAGTGGCTTTAAACGAATCCAAATTTGGAGGCCTTTTGTCAAAGTCGCTAATAAAAAGTTTAATCCTTTATCAAAGTTTGCAACAGACAAAAACAAATTAAAAAGTTTATAAATTGTGTGATTAATTAGTTGAAGTTACAAAAAAATAAAAATAAATAAATGAATAAAAAATATATGACAAAGCCTCAAAGACTAAAAAAAAGAATATTAGATTTGAAAAATGGAATATTCGTAGGTTACATATAAACTCCAAACTGAGAAACTGTCTTTTGGGTTTCTTAGAGAAATAGAACAAAAACTTATGATACATTGGTACCTTACAAGCCCAATTATAATTTATTACGAGTAATTAATTTATAAGTCTAGAACAAAAATAAGATGTCTGATGAAAGAGTTTTTTAAATTATTGATATTAAAAGCAATGATAAGTCTAATTAGGAGCCCAAAACTAATTAAATTAATTTGAGTCTTAAAAGTTTAAAATTTGAGGCCTTTCTCATTTTGGTGGCCTGCTTAGGTTAGCACATCTATCTAGCCGGCTTTGATGACAGTTTATGAGAAGGTTGAGATATAAAAAAAATCCGACATTGCAAGAAGTGAAGATCAAAATATTCTTGACCCGTGTCGAGTCAAAAGTGATAACCTTGACTACCTTGAAGTAAATCAATAAATCTAAGCCAACCAGTATTACCTCAATCTCACTTCCATTAAATATAATTTGTTATATATATGGACTTAAATCTGAAAAGTAAAAACAATACACTTTTATTTGATCAAAAGTTCAAAACCCTTTAAGCTACTATATATACTCGAATAACTTGAAAGATATATAGTTGTTGAAATTATGTTCTGGTGTACTTTTTAGACACATCACACATGTCTATCTCTGACGTGGACCATATATGAGCCAAACACAAATACTCTGTCATGCATATATGCATCCAAAAACTACTCCAATCAACCTCGCTTTTCCCAATGCAATCTGACCATTTGCGGCTGAGTTGTAGATTAGATACCTGGAAAGTGCAAACGTGATGTGGATTCTGAAGGAACACTCATTTTTCATAATGGGATTTTTATTGGATTGGATTTGGATTTGCATGAAAAAAAAAAGAATGCGAGTACGTATATATAACTTGTGCATGCATTATTCTGATCACCCTTATAAACAACAATATATATATGCAACAATAATATCCGAAATAATACACCAAAATATAATTAACTTTAATTAACTCATCATGAATTTCTACATTGTGTATACCATGTCCATGTTCATGTTCTTGCTCATAAGGTGCTTTATTTCTTTACCCAAAAAATCACTTCCTCCGGGTCCTAAACCATTGCCTTGTATCGGAAGCTTAATCCCCATGCTACGAAACAGGCCCACATTCCGATGGATACATAAGATGATGGATGAAATGAACACCAACATCCTATGCATTCGCCTAGGAAGCGTCCATGTTATAGCCGTGAGCGACCCAATGATAGCTTGTGAGTTCTTGAAGGACAAAGATGGGATTTTCTTGTCATGACCGGATTGCATGTCCAGTTATCTAACAAGTGGTGGCTATTTGACCACTGTTCTTGTTCCAATGAGTGATCATTGGAAGAAGATGAGAAAACTTCTGGCCATGGACATTCTTTCGGTGGCTAAACATAAGTGGCTTCAAAATAAGCGAGATCAAGAATCCGATCATTTACTTAGGTATATATATAGATAATGTACATGGATTACTTGTTTCTCTTGTTATTAGCAGTGCTTGATTACTTTCTTTTAAAGAACATTTTCATACCACATATTTAATAGAGTTAATGACATAAATCGTCCTTGTGGTTTACCAAAATAGTCACCTTTCGTCCTTAGAAATCCAAAACCTCAAGGACAGTCCTTTATAGGAGGATAAGGTTCATGTTTGGTCCTTTGACTATTTGACCGTCACCTTCTCTCCGTTAAACCCCCCACGTGCTAACCACGTGAGGCCGTATTCTAGTCATTTTCACTCTAAAGGACGAAAGGTGACTATTTTGGTAAACCACAGGAACGATTTATGTCAAAAATTAAAAGGTGTAATTATTTCTTTTAATAATAACAAAAAAACAATAAAATCCATACTTTTTTTTCCATTCCCTTTAAACCTTTCCATTGATATATGTATACATCTGCATCTATCTCTTTCTAAGTATAAATCTATACATATATCTATACTACCGCCACCGCTAATCACCACACCACCAAAAATCGTCGGCACCTCACAAATCGCCACCACTAACGTCACCCCCTACTCATCACCGCCGCCGCCAGCCCTACTCATCATCTACTCCGTCAGACCCATTTATCACCACCACTAACGTCACCCCCACTCAACTCTCCACACTACATCTGGCAGCCGCAAACGGAGACCCATATGTTGTTGTGCTCTCATATCCGTCGGGTAACACACCGCCGACCTGTATTTAAATCTATAAAAATTTCCGTCACCATTTATATCCAGATCCATATATATCTAATCCAACAACCGCACCCCACCTTCAATCGATATTTATATCCAGATTTATACCTATATCTATAAAATCGATCACCATAACGCCGACCTCCCCATCTCCGTTGTCACCATTTAGATATATATAGCAGATGACCTGAAAGATTCGACGGTCTGATGGCCTAAAAAAGCCCAGCGATGGTTTGCAGGAAAGTGATGGTATCCCCATCTTCATTTATTATTTTTTGTTGTATTCTTTACCTTTGATTAATGGCAGTCATTTCATTTGAATAAATGAATGAAATTGGATAGATTGATCTTCAAATAGAGATATATGTATTATGTGTTTATGTATGTGTATATGTGTATTAAATTTTAGAATAACTGGGCTTTAAGTCGGTGAAACAAAAAGATGCAAAAATATCAGGTTTTTGTAAAGAGTTGATGACATAAATCGTCCTTGTGGTTTACCTAAATAGTCACCTTTCGTCCTTTAGAGTGGAAATGACTAGAATACCCCTCACGTGGTAGTCACGTGTGGGGTCTAACTGAGAGAAGATGACGGTCAAATAGTCAAAGGACCAAACGTGAACCTTATCCTCCTATAAAGGACTATCCTTGAGGTTTTGGATTTTTAAGGACGAAAGGTGACTATTTTGATAAACCACAAGGACGATTTGTGTTATTTAATATGACAAAAATGCTACATTGCGATATTATTGACAACAATACAATGACATACACCACGCTACTGAACATATGGGAAATGTAATGTATGGATATAGACAGTCATATCTTTATCCGAGGATACATTAACAGGTCAAAATATAATATAATACTATTAAATATTCATAATTATAAAAATTATATGCAAGAGGAATTACATACTCATCTCTCGGCCTCACATCCTTTCAAATCTATCATTTTAATATTAAAGGCGTGCATTTTTGCAGGTACATTTACAACCAATGCCATATTAACATTGCAGCCACCAATGGGGTTGTAAACATACGGACCGTGGTGCAACAGTACTCAAGCAACGTCATAAGAAATATCATCTTCGGGAGTAGGTATTTTGGTAAAGGGAGTGCAGATGGTGGACCCGGTGAAGAAGAGATTGAGCATGTTGGTTCACTTTTGACGATTCTTAATTACCTTTATGCCTTTAGTGTGACGGATTATTTTCCATGGCTGAGATGGATAACTGATCTTGATGGGCATGAAAAAATCATAAGAGATGCTATTCGTACTGCAAGGAAGTATCAAGATTATTTGGTTGATGATAGGATACAACAATGGAAAGCTGGAATTAGGACAAAAGAAGACGACTTGCTTGACGTTTTCATTAACATTCAAAATACTCGACTATCCGCAGACCAAATAAAATCCCAGATCCTTGTAAGATAAACACAAGCTGGTGTCTTTATTAAGCATAAATAATAATATATATGTGGTTACTTTTTTATGATCTGTCCATTAATATTAATTGGTGTCGATCTTATAGGAACTTGTGTTAGCAACATTTGATAACCCATCTAATGCGATCGAATGGGCAATGGCAGAAATGATTAACCAACCAAGGATCTTTGATAGAGCAATCCAAGAGCTTGATTATGTTGTAGGAAAAGATAGATTGGTCGAAGAATCTGATATACCTAGACTTAATTATATTAAGGCATGTGTTAGGGAGGCTTTCCGGTTGCACCCTGTTGCACCTTTCAATCTCCCTCATGTGTCGTTAGAAGAAACCACTATCACAGGATACCTTATACTGAAGGGTAGCCATGTGATACTAAGCCGTATTGGGCTCGGACGAAATCCTAAGATTTGGGATGACCCATTAACTTTTAACCCAGATCGTCACATGAAGGGTGGTAATGAAGTGGTGTTAACAGACCATAATCTTTACATGTTATCATTTAGCATTGGTAGGCGCGGGTGCCCCGGAGTGTTGTTGGGATCCACGATAACTATTATGCTTCTGGCTAGACTTATACAAGGGTTCACCTGGAAGTTGCCAATCAAAGAGCTACATGTTGATCTCATGGAAAACTTTCGAGATTTAGCAAAGGCTAAGCCATTGATAGCTCTAGCTAAGCCTCGTCTCGCGCACCATCTCTATATACCACGATGTTGAAAAATCGCAATATATATATGTGAAGAACCCAATGAATCAAGTTCAACTTGTTTTGGTTTTAATCACCACGTACCTCCATATATATCTTTAAGGAGTCACAATTTTAGGTTCACGATTAGCATATAAAAGGAGTTGTGAACTTGAGATAATTTATACAGATGGAGTTTTGCTGGATTGAATAATGAAAATCTAGTAATTAATTACGGTATATGTTATTGACTAGGGAACTGGTTCGGTACCGAAAATGTGGGAAGGTTATTTTCAATTGTTGCTTCTGATGCTCCCATTTAATTTTAAGCAAAAGTAGACACGAGTGTTCCAAGATAATTATCCACCTGTATACTCGGTTGAATACCAATGGGTCGAACTGAGCCATCACAGCTCTTTTACACATCAATTTCCATATTAATCAAAACTTAAAGGCTTTCATATTAATTCCAGCTCTATCATTCTGTAAAAATAAAGTTGCACTTATTTAAATCCTCTAATTTACTTACAAGGTAAGAAGCGCCTCAAACATTGTTTAAAATCATATATAAATATCCCTGTGTCATAGCCAACAACATTGGGTACCAACTTTAAGACAACTTAATGATACATATGTGATAAACATTTAAGAGCTAGCAAGACCAATATAAAACAGGAAACTACTCCTTACTAATTTGTTACTTAAGACCTTATTAGATTAAGTGCCCAACTCCCCTGTTGTGCATAGTACTTGAGAAGTTTAACTTCCTGTAGAATTGAACAGACAAGTGAACTTACATTTAGTCTCCTACTATTGCTAGCTAGTGCATGACAAAAGACAATATATATTCAAAACTTATGCATATATACTGCATACATATCTTATCTCAGTGTTAATCAGATGATTTGCTTACAGTATCATGTGCAACTGAAAGGATATTATATGCTTCCAAGCTATTTTTGTGATCAAGAAATTAATCAACTCAAGACGATCAGTAAAAACTTACTGTTTTCCAATAGAAGTTCAAAGTTATCTGGCTGCCATAACGCGGCCCAAATGTGGAGGAGCGGGCTCTTTATTTCTAAAAGCCCAAGATGGTGGGACTAAAGAAGCTACACTAAAATGGCCATATATAACTTGGACTCCGTTTTGGATTAGCGACTTGTCAAAATGACTTTTGAAACGAGGAGCACGACTTGGCAAATGGCCGTAGGCGGTTTGGTCATCCTTTGTCCTCAGAACGCTTTATTATATGAGTTTTTAGACCTTTTATGTCTTTTAAAGTTGTTTTGGACTTTGTTTGTGGCCCAATTTTAGGCCCATTTGCCTTTTGAGGCTCATTAGAAATTCTCCATTTTATGGTTATGTCAACATGGAAAAGACTAATATATGAAAATTCATTGTTAATTGTTTTTGACATTCACGTGAATAAATACTTTCAACTGTGTTTATCTCATTTTTACTCTATAACAACGAGTTATACAATAATCTTAGTATTTTATTCGTATGCGTCAAATAGGAAGTGTATAAATGGACTCTGGACTCTATTGGCCCTATTTTAACCTAACCTTAATTTGTGTTACATCATTGCTATACCAAATGATCAATGCTCTTCGAGTAACTTTTTCTGTGGAAACAATATGTAGCAAGTCATAGGTGTGTAAAAAAAAAGGTAATTGGGAGGGAAACACTTAGCCCTTGTACTCTTTGGGTACCATGCTGCACTACCGCATATTGGCATCCCGGTAACTTCCTCAGGGAGTAGGTGAGAATAGCAAATACTGGGTTGCGCCAGGATTCAAACCCACGCCTTACAGACTCCTAGATCCCTTGTGAAGGGGGCGGGGGCCACTGGGCTATCAACCCAGTGGTTAAGTCATAGGTGTGTATTTATTCCCTATTTAAGAAAACAGTGTGTTGCCAAGCTTTAAGCTTTTAATTTATGTTGTCATCTTTACGGGTCGTGATTCCTGAAGACATTTTATTTTATTACATGTCTATATAAACTTGTTGTGTAGACTTTTAGTAGTATGTTATTTCTATTAGAACACTTATTCCTGATTAGATCCATTAATTTCATTAAGAAGCCCGTGGTTCATTTTCAATATCAAAGAAACTAGTTGCAACGAATATGTAAAAAAATGACCAAATGACAGATATGTAAAGTTAGATAGATAATAAAAAAGGTGACTGAATCACCGAAAGTAATTTTATTCTTGTTAATATATATAGATCACCAAAAGTTAGCATGTGCTAACATACAAACAGCCAATAGAAGAAATGAAAAACCAACACCGAGGATGTAAAGAAAAGGCCATGGAGGAGTAAAACTTCGACTCAAGGAAAAGGCCATGATGTCTTTTTATTGAATTCCGGTAATTTGAATTTAAAATAAGTTCATCGAAATAAAATGAGGTTTGATTTGTAAAAATGTTGGCATGGTAAAACTTGTTTTAGCAAGTTATTTTGAAACTTCACTTTAACATGGCTGCCTTAGAAACCTACTTTGTTTTCTTTCTTACATGCCTTGTATCCACCATTTTGTTCTTGGCATTTTTGATACTTACTCGTGCTAACTCTTATAATCCGCCAACCCCATTTGCGCTTTCAATAATTGGACATCTCCACCTTCTATCTTCAATCCCACATCAAGCTTTTTTATAAACTTTAGTCTCGATATGGGCCCATTTTTCTTGTCTTTTTGGGGGCTAAACCTAGCATTGTTGTTTGTTCACCAGAAATAGCTAAAGAATTCCTTAAAACACACGAACATGTGTATTTAGATAGATCCAGAAACTCAACCACAGATTACATAACTTATGGATCAAAAGGCTTGGTGTTTAGTCCTTATGGACCTTATTGGAAGTTCATGAAAAAGATAGTTATGTCAAAGCTTCTAAATGGAAAAACACTTGACATGCTTAGTTCAATTAGGCACCAAGAGATTAATGGCTTCATAAAGTCAATATCAAAAAATGCTAAAGTTGGGGAGGTAGTGGATCTTGGCAAAGAGATGATGAAGTTAACTAACAACGTGATATTGATAATGGTTACCGGTGAAAGATGTACAAACATGGAGGAGGGTGCAAACAGTGTGATGAAACTGGTGGCTGATTTGGTTCAGGCATCGGGTAACTTTAACCTTTCAGATTACATATGGTTGTTTAAGAGTCTTGACTTGCATGGATTAGGAAAAAAAGTGAAAAAGCTTCGTGCAAGATTTGATGTAATGATATAGAAGATCATAACAGAGCATGAAGAGGCAAGAAAACACGATGGAGAAATATAAGACTTGCTCCATATTTTACTCGATATACAACAAGATCAAAGCATGGAGATTAAGTTGAGCAAAGAAAACATCAAAGCTATCTTCCTGGTAACATATATTTTGGAATTGCGTATGCTTTCTCAGTGTTTGGCAATATAGGCAGAAACTAATTCTCTGTTTATTTGGCGTGACTATTGATGAGCGTCCATTTTGTGATAAAAACCCCTAGTGAAAGGCTTCATTTCTATGCCTAAATGAGTTAATATTCTGGAACTCTTGGTACTTAATGAAATGTATGTTTATGCAGGTTCACGGAAGATGCGAGAGAGGGTAAAGGGCATCAAGTAACTCAATAAGGAAGCCTATGAAGATTACAAGACACAAGAAAGTGATTCGGATCTGAACGAAGACGCGAGAGGTGCAACAGTAGTCACCAGCGCTGCTAGCCAAGAAGCACCCCGCCGCTGGTACATCACCAGCGCCGCTGGCCCAGTAAATCCCAGAACCAGCACCGTTGGTCAGTCCAATTCAGCAGCCGACTTTCACCTCTATATAAGTCGAACTAACCCTCAAAACCCTAAGGAGAGAGCCGATTCAGCAGCCCTAGCCGCCCAGCAACACCCCTAGGTCGATCTTGCAGATTTCCAGAAGGTTTTGGAGCCTCTAACGCCCTCTGATCTTTATCCTCGGTCTAGATCTAGCTTTTCTATTTCTCTTATTTTCTTTGAACTTTGTCTTTCATATTTTCAGACTTTGTTATTCCATTAATAATGTTAGGCTAAGGGCTGAATACTTGTTTGGAATCGATGTGATTATGTAGTTTACTATTTTATTGTGTTTGTTAGTTTATTGGTAGAGTGTGATTTTTACTGTTCATCGTAGATCCATGTTTATTAGTAGTTCATGTTACTATTGGTTTTATATCTGAACATGTTGATTTAATTCTGATGATTGTCTATGGTCATACACTAGGATTAACATGCTAAGACAGACTACAACTAGTCGGTCTTTAACTAGGAGTAAAAAGTGATTCACTTGTAACCAAGGGATCCAGAACCATAGTAACTAGGGTGAATTGAACCTGATGCTTAACAATACCAGACGCGATCCTTTGACTAGGAAAAGAGCACTGTGGTCACTGGAGGGAATTATATCTGGTTATGGCTTAAGAGTCGGGTAACTAAAATAATGAACTAGTAAGACAACCTTTAGGTCACTTAATGCTTAAACAATGAATCTAGCGACTAGCGAGAATTTGTTTATAGAGTAGTGTGAGTCTAGGGACAACACTAGTAACTTAGGCAAGGTGAATCTAACGAGAATCCGAGCCGTGATAAAGTTTCCAACAGTCTAACAAACCAGTAGAATAAGTATTTGGTCGTACCATGAGATCTGAGATGTCCAAACAAGTATTTTAATTTTATTACTGTTATTTGCTTTTCTTCAATTTAATCTGATTTACATTGTCTTCCGACACGGCCTGCCCCGGTAACACCAGATAGATAATCTTAGGTAATAGTTTATTAGGAGTCAGTGACAAACCCCCAAAAAACTAGAATTACACATAGGCTTAGATTAGGTAGTTCAACGCGTCCATGCGAACGATCCTGTAGCTTATCACTAGACTATACTACATCAACCGGGTTCGCTGTCCGTAAGTATGGTTTTGTTTCAGTTAGTTATTTGTACAACATTATAAATTTAAAGACCTGTAAAACAAACGCACATCAACTATTTAATTTAACCTTTTAAATGCTCATCATAATTTTCAAACACTCTTATAGTTCTAATTATTGTATTATCAATGTATCTAACATAAAAAAGTTATATGCATCTAACACATTGTGTTTTCCCACAACAGTTTTTTGCATATATAATCATTCAAAATGTATAATCACTTACAAAACTCTCTCCCTTAACAAAGTTATTCTCTTATCTTTTCATCTCAGGACATATTTGCTGCCGCAACAGACACTTTGGTGAGTACCATGGAATGGGGTTTATCACAACTAATCAATCACCCAAATGTCATGAAAAAGGCTCTTGAAGAAATCCATCAAGTTGTTGGTGAAAACAGACTTCTGCAAGAATCAGACATACCAAACCTTCCATACTTTCAAGCAGTTGTGAAGGAAACGTTACGTCTCCATCCAGCTGCCCGGTGTTAGCAAGAGAATCAACAGAAGATTTCATGGTGGCGGGTTATTATATTGCAGCAAAAACTCAAATTTTTATTAACGTGTGGGCGCTTGGCAGAGACCCAAATCATTGGGAAAACGCACATGAATTCCGACCCGAAAGATTCCAAGAAAAAGAGAAGAGGTTAGATGTAAGAGGGCAACACTTTCACATGTTACCATTTGGTAGTGGGAGGAGGATGTGTCCCGGTATATCACTCACACAGTTTAAGGTACATACAACGCTTGACGTAATGATCCAGTGTGGGAAAGATGGAAAGTTATGAAGTGTTGATATGGAAGAAGGATTTGGGCTAACGCTTACTAGAGCTAACCATTTGGTGTGTGTCCTAGTGGCTCGTATTGATCCTATCCAACTCTCAGTGTAACATGTGATGCATGTATCGTACTACTACCCTAGCTTTCTATCCACTGAGCTTGATGTTAGCTGTTTGCAAGTAAAATAAGAGGACATCTATCCATTTCATGTCTGAAATATTATAAAATATATTATCTGATTTTTACAGATTATACAAGTAGGTAAAAAAGACTAGTCTGGTCATATTTTTACAGTTTATTCTTGGCCCATAACGTTGCTTACATACACAGGCTCATTCTAACCTGGCCCGTGGGGTGTTAATGAGAATACCCTTCAATATATGAACTTACTACTTACTAATATAATACTATTATAATGCATCTCCTGACTTCATATATCATGGATAGAGGTAGCTATATAAGTGGGCCGAGTAAGTTGGGTAGATATAATATGGGCAAGTTTTTGTTTGGGTCTATTTGGTGTCAAACAACATTAACCTATATTATTAAGTTTTAGTAAATATTGTTTACCATTTTCCTAAATTCAATGCTAATCTACATGCATAAAATGGTTTAGAAAACCGAGTGCATTAAATATACACTTTCGGCGATTATAACCCATTGGACCAATTTCCTTTTGAAATACTCTTTTCTTTGATTTGGTCATATAAGAAACCTCACATAACCCAAATCGCTCATTCAATTTGTAGGATCAGCAGTTGATTTGGCACACCCTAACAATATCAAAAAGCGACCCTTGTGCCCAAGGCTCTTTTTGACTCGAAATATATTGTAAAACTTTTTCTACAAACACATTAAATTTGTATTTGCTGGTGGTATTTAGCATGCCTTTATACAATAAAATAGAGCTCAAAGAATTGGCTTAGCCTGTGTGACATGAGTAGCTTCCGATGCTGCAAATTATGGCCTTATTATCAGGGTTTCGACCTGGTGACATCCTTGGTATAGAAGATCGACGACCCTGAAAGCTGGTTCAACTCATCCACAGTCAATGCCCTAAAATTGGTCTCTCTTCGATGCTCTTGATTGAAGTCTTTGATTCTTGAGATAAGCTTTTTCCATAGGTAACGGTTTCAACTCTCTTGTTATTTGGTATGGAATTCGAGCCAAACCAATTTGAAAGGCTTGCATCAACTGCTATTTCTTGATTATTAACTTTAGGTGGTAAGTATTAAGGATAATAACAATAATGATATTAATAATACTGATAATAATAATATTAATGCTAATTAACAGCTTGCTTCCATTCATCTCAAATGTATATATAGAATAGATTGTGGTGGTTAATGACCCACGCTCCTTTTCTTCTAAACTGTTGTAATTGGCTTATTTAAGCCTTTGTAATATCGTTGTAATTTTATCACTTTCAATACAATCATTGTTTCATTATATGGTAGCAGAGCACTTCGCTCAAACCGCCTCCGATCCTATATACTTTTTTCCGACCACCCAACCCCTTTAGACAACACCATGGCACCAAGTTCTGTGATCTAACTCATAGCTGCAAACAATTTCACCATCCCCCTCACTGACACCAACTTCCCTATATGGCGTAAACATATTTACTCAACCCTCGTTGGCATGGATCTTCTCCACTTTATTGCAGGAACTAAAAAAGCTCCGGCGGAATTTCTTGATGCCGAAGCCACAAAAACCAATCCAGAGTACTATCCTTGGTTCCGACAAGATCAAATAATTCTGGCCGCCCTTCTGGGTAGTTGCTCTCCCGCCGTTCAACCATTGATTACTTCCGCGGAAACCTCCAAAGAAGCTTGGGACCGACTACAAACTAGTTACACAAACACATCTCGCTCAAGAGTCATATCTCTAAAATTGAAACTTGCGTCAAACCCAAAAGTCACCCGTACAATGACCGAATATCTTCGTGATATGAAATCCATTGCCGAAGAACTTGCCCTTGTTCAACACCCCGTCTCGGATGAAGATCTCATGGTTCATATTCTGACTGAAATTGGTGATGATTACAAAGATCACTTTTCATACATTATTCCAGAAACTGATTGATTGTGAAAGAGAACTCTTCAATACAACAACCTCATCACCAACTCTTATGCCTACTGCAAACTATACTTACCGACAAGCAAGATCAGGCTCTCGACCCGTATCTGAACGCCGCAACAATCAATGGTCCAACAATTCTTACTCAAATGGTAGCTTCAACAACAAAACACCTCGCAATCAATGGTCCAACAACTCTTACTCAAATGGTAGCAATCGCGACAATCGCAATACCGTCTATTGTCAATTTTGCAACTTTGCAGGACATGAAGCGAAAGACTGTGGGAAGCTGGCTCATTTTCTTCGAGAAAATCGCGTGACTGTTGGTGGTCCTATGACGCACAATTTGGCCACCCCAACCGCTAATGCCACTACCTCTCGCCCAGCTTCCTCCTCCTCGTGGATGTTTGACAGTGCGGCTAACCACCATGTCAACCCAGATCATGCATCCTTTCACTCTATATCCGAGTATGGTGGACCAGACGCGATTGTCCTTGGCAATGGTAAAAGTCTTACTATTACTCGCATTGGTCAAACACATATTCCTATCCCTAAGCGTTCACTTTCTTTAAAAGACATTTTATGTGTTCCTCATTTTAAAAACAAATTAATCTCTGTTGCCAAATTGTGTAAAACTAACCATGTTTCTGTGGAATTTTTCCCAACTCATTTCATTGTTAAGGATCTTCAAACGGGGGCACATCTAATGCGGGGGGAGAATTACCTTGACGTCTACTATGCACATCTTCCATCAGCGCCAGCGCCTCAAATAAATTCAGTTTCGACCACTTTGTCTGTCGCTTGGCATCACAAACTTGGGCACCCTTCTATTCGGGATTCTCAAGAACATAGCCAAATGTTTAGGTTTACATTTTAATCTTCAAGATTTTCATTGTAACTCATGTTCTATCAATAAAAGTCATAAGGATCCCTTTGGCATGAATTCTTTTACTACCATAAAACCCTTGAATTTAATATACTTGGATGTTTGGGGACCCGTTGAAAAATCAATTGATGGCTTCAGTTACTATGTAATTTTTGTAGACTTTCATACCAACTATATTTGGCTATATCCGATGAAACACAAATCTGATGTCTCTGCCTTATTTCCACAGTTCAAACTATTGGTAGAGAAATTATTTCAAACCCCATTAGTTTCCCTTTTCACCGACAATGGTGGAGAATATATTAGTCTCACCAAATATCTTCAAGCTCAAGGTATCTCTCACTTTACCACCCCACCGCATACCCCAGAGCAAAATGGCGTCACCGAGCGTCGTCATCGCCACATCGTGGAGACAGGCTTATCTCTCCTTCACTATGCACGTCTTTCTCTAAACTTTTGGACGCATGCATTTCAAACGGCCGTATATCTAATAAATCTTTTACCTACTCCGATTCTCGATTTCAAGAGCCCGTATTCTCTCCTCTTCCAAAAAAATCCAACTTACACCAAAATCAAACCTTTTGGATGCTTGTGTTACCCATGGCTTCGTCCTTATGCGAAATCCAAACTACATCCACGCTCGGAAAAATGTATTTTTTTGGGCTACTCATCATCTAAATCTGCCTACAAGTGTTATGATCCCACAAACCGGCGCATGTATCACTCAAGACATGTGGAATTTGTTGAAACTCAATTCCCATTCCATACAGGACTAAATTCACACACTACCATTCTTGCAGTGGACAAGTTCTTAGGCATCTCATTGGACATAAACCCTCCACAAGCCCACTCACAAAATTCATCTCCACCCATCCATATTATTCCTAACCAGCCTCCTTCCCCTTTAATCCCTACTGACCTAAACAGCCCACAACATAACACTCAAACACCAAACTCAAGTTCAGTCCACTCTGATCCTTCATTAACTTCCCAGTCTCTACAACCACCCTCTCTCTCAGCTCACTCAAATCCCCCTGAATCAAAGACATCTAACCAAACCTCTCCTGGTACTTCATCCTCACCCCCACCCCCACCCCCACCCCCACGCAAACCTAACTCTAAATACTTTAACTCCAAGTTTGTTAATCAAACTACAATTTATTCAATTCCGCCTACTATCGAACCAAGTACCCATACTCAAGCAATGAAAGATCCCGAGTGGCGTAAGGCAATGGATAACGAGTTCAATGCTCTTCTCAAAAATGCCACGTAGAGCCTTGTCCCTCCGTCACAACACGATCCGATTGGATGCAAGTGGGTGTTTCGTATTAAACGACGTCCGGATGGGTCAATTGACAAATATAAAGCCTGTCTAGTTGCGAAGGGCTTTCTTCAAGAACATGGAAAGAATTATTTTGAAACATTCATTCCAGTCACTAAACCTGTAACCATCCGCACTGTTCTTGCCATTGCCATGTCTCAAAACTGGTTAATTCGGCAACTCGACGTTAATAATGCCTTTTTGCATGGCACCTTGAATGAAGACGTTTATATGTCCCAACCACCAGGTTATGTTAATCCGGATCTACCCGATCATCTTTGTAAACTAAGAAAATTGCTTTATGGGCTCAAACAAGCACCTCGTGCTTGGTACATGGAACTTGCCACATTTCTGTTAGAACTGGGTTAAAAAAGTCATTGGCAGACCCATCTTTGTTTATTCATAATCGGGATGACATTGTTTCCTATTTTTTGGTTTATGTTGATGATATCGTATTAACGGGCAACAACAATTCTTTTATTCAACGAGTTATTCAAGCACTCTCCAAAAAAGTCTCAATCAAGGATCCTGGCATGCTGCATCACTTCCTTGGGATCGAAGTCATCTCAACAGTTAATGGCCTATTTCTATCTCAACATGCTCATGTGCAAAATTTGCTCACTAAATTTAAAATGGATGGTGCCAAACCAGTTGCTACACCTCTTAGCTCTACAGAAACATTATCACTCACTGAAGGCTCGCCTAATATTGATCCTACACCGTACCACCAACTTGTAGGCTCACTTCAATACCTCGCCTTTACTCGACCTGACGTTTCCTTTGCTGTCAATAAACTATCTCAATATATGCATGCACCAACTCAACTTCATTGGCAAGCACTGAAACTTGTTCTTCGGTATCTAAAAGGTACCATTCATCATGGGTTATTTCTTAACCGTGGCTCTCCTCCCCATCTTCAAGCCTTTACTGATTCTGATTGGGGTGGTATCGCCGATGGGGGGTGTTCCACAACTGCCTATATTATCAATCTTGGATCAAACACCCTTTCATGGCGCTCGACGCGCCAGAAATCAGTCTCACGTTCCTCCATTGAAGCCAAATATAAGGCATTAGTAAATGGTGCGGCTGAACTTTCACGGGTTCAGAATCTACTCTTGGAACTTGGGTTATCCATTCCTCATTCCCCTACAATATATTGTGACAATGCGGGGGCTACCTATTTGTGTGCAAATCCGGTCTACCATTCACGGATGAAACACCTAGCACGAGATTACCACTTTGTTCGCGAGAAACTAGCAAATGGTTCATTACGGGTTAACACATTCACTCTGCAGATCAACTCGCTGATATACTTACCAAGCCTCTTGGCCGAGGACCATTTCATCGCATGCGATCCAAGATTGGAGTATCCGATGGATCCTCCATCTTGCGGGGGCATATTAAGGATAATAACAATAATGATATTAATAATACTGGTAATAATAATATTAATGCTAATTGACAGCTTGCTTCCATTCATCTCAAATGTATATATAGAATAGATTGTGGTGGTTAATGACCCACGCTCCTTTCCTTCTAAACTGTTGTAATTGGCTTATTTAAGCCTTTGTAATATCGTTGTAATTTTATCACTTTCAATACAATCATTGTTTCATTATAGTAAGCAAACAGAATTCAGAGAAGAATTCTCCTTTTGCAGCTTGAAGTTCAATGGCTTCCGTACTGGTGTCACAGTTCCTTTTATACTTGACCTTATGAAGTTCCTCTTTCGTCGTGGTATGACTCATGATGTGTGTTGTTTTGTCTTGAGGCGCATACCTCTGCCATGTTTTTTTAGGTGTATAATTGCTAAACTGCAAAGTAATAGGCGAGTACTCTCAACTTTTCTGTTTTAATTACATCAGAATTCTGTAAATGCTAGCTAGCTAGGTTGATTTCTTTGCTTTGGCAAAAAATATTGTATGTGACTTTGTTGTTGATTACTCTTATTGAACCAAATAACCATCATATAATAATGATAAAAAATAAAAGGTAGGTACCAATGTCAAATTTGGACTTAAAATCCACCAGAATACCAAGATGAAACATGTGTTATCAAGGATAACAATCATGAAACATGTGTTAAAAACATGTTGTAAGACGGCTTAGGTAGCCTTTTAAAAAATTCAATTGTCTTTTAGTATATATAAAGATGACAAATATCGTGATTTTCTTATGTATTAAAGATAAATTATTATTGTACAGCTCTTCGAAACTATTTGTACCCAACCATTTGATGATGACCATCTTAGATATACTGTATAGATTTTATAATTACTCTTGTCATTGTTTTTGAGAATCATCTTTTAAACTGGGTTCCTTCTCATCTTTAAACACGGTATCTGTCTACTCTTGCTTTTATGTATTTTTGAAAATCATAATTTTTTAAATTTGATGCCACTATTTAGAATTTTAGATCAACACACAATGTCTTGGAGGTGGGATAAGGCCCAACGACCATAAAGGTCATGGGTTGGAATCTCAAATTTTCCCAAAAAAATTGGGTTTTCTATATATATCTTTAAACCAAGTTGATCATTATGTCACCTCTAAATTCAATATTATAATCGCAATATTTTGAAACCTCATCATATTACTGGTCAAATACATGATGAAATGCACATGGTGACATACTAAACTACTCTAATATATAATAGAGAGGTCATGGTTTTAAGTCCCGTAATGGAAATAAAAATAAAAACATTTAATATTTCATGTTGGGCAAATATTTTTATTTTCATCTATGTTGGGTGGCATGCCATCTTATTTAGTGATTCAAATACTCGTTTAGACATTAATCATCACATATTATAAGTACAAAATGAGTATACTGGAGAATCAAAGTGAGCTCTACCTCGGATCTCATACAATGATACAAACGGAACCTATTGCAATTGGGCCATTGATTAAAGACTAAAAACCCTGAAACCTAACACACATATTACATGGGTTGGGCTTAAAATTCGTAGGCCATGAACTCTAATTTCGTCCCATTATCCAACTCAACTCCAAGTTTACTGTTTATGCCTATTGTTCTGATTTGCATGCATTAGTGTGGGCGGTGTACACCGGTGATCAAACCAATACTGGTTGGTTACCGGGTGTTACACCATTCTATGCCACTGGTACAGGATAGGTGGAGGGATTTGGGGAGGACCCCCATCTATTTGTCGTTATTTGAACGTTACACACGCTTTTTTTCTTGTTTTTTTTAAATAGGTTTCCATTTCCATCGATATGTGTATGTGCGCGCGCTTAATGCCGGAACAAGAATTGAAATGGACGGGTAGCACACATTTTTTTTATCGTCGGTCTTGTATATACATAAAATTACGATACCGACTAAATTGTTATAATTTTTAGTGATTTTTTAGGATTTTTGGTTATTTTTAATATCTTTTAAGAGTTTTTTGGCACTTTGGCAGTTTCCACTTATCAATTTATTGCACATGTACGCGTTTATGAGTATTATTATTAGAATAATCTTTCAAAAGTTTAGAATTAGTCACATTGACGGGTATCCCATGTTTGTTTAACCCATAACACCAATAAAGAATACATCATTCTTCAAAAACAATTACACTAGCCTGAGGTACCCTTAGGTAGTGTGTAGTTCCACCTATGTGTGTGTAAGGTGTGGGGTGGGAAACAAGACAAAAAGTAACTCATAATGCCATCTTCTACGGGTTTTGGGTCTCAAGGGGGAGGTTGATATGTAGACAGTCTTACCCCTACCAAAGGTAGAGAGGCTGCTTCCAGGTTTTATCATAGGTAGATGTGACAACTCGTAATTTATTAACATCGGGTTAGTCTTAATCTCGTTTAAGCTTAGTCATTATCATAACCTCGCCTAATTTAGACGGTCTTTGACGTTGAAATTATTAAACATTTAGACTTTTGACTTAGTTCAATTAGACGTATCCTAATGACGTAGACTATTAACTATCTAGATGAATGCCCAGTCTAAAAATAACTTTAAATAAATATTTAAAGGTTATGTCTTGTGCAAAATAAATAGACTGTCTAGACTTAATGTTTTTAAAGTTCACTTTGACGAAATTTTATTGACTCGTCTTAAATTAAATAATACGAGAGAAAATACCTTTACTTTAAATTATAACCTTTTAGTCATACGGTATTTAATCGTAAGCATTTTACCAAATTAAGGGATACAAAATATCTAAAAATAAGCCACATGGCTCGTACCTTTGTTTGTGGTAGGAAAAGAAGACACCAAAACTAGTTTTGCTTCTTTCCTTTTTTTTTTTTTTTTGATCTGATCGATCACACACCAAAAACAATCAGTTTCATCAAAGGGAAAATGCAAAGGAAGTAGTCTAAATTTGTATAATAATAACCTATCTAGTTTTAATATTCAAGGAATCATCTTCACTTCTTTCACTCCATTTTTTTTCAAAATCATCAAATTTTGGTTTGGATAAGCGTGCAGACTAAATTGCCCATTCACAAATCTGCTCATCCTTTTAACTCGTCAATCTCTAAGGTGAGTTTATGGCGCCCTTTTTCCTTTTTACTTTGGGCCTGAAAAGCATGTACTGTTATATACACGACTACTTTATAAATGATTTGTCTTTGTCTATGTCATGTGATTTGGCTACTTAAATCATTTGCCTTATGTTTGCCATGTTGACGACTGTCTGAAAATGTGTATACATGTCTTATGAAATTTTGTTCTATGTGACTTAGACTTGCCATGTTGTTGGCTGACTAAATGTTTATGTGTTTGACAGACTAAAATGTTCCCCTTATGTAGTTATTACCATTATGAGATCCTAATGGTTGTCTTGTCAAATTTTGTTCCTGACTGTCATGGTTCTGGTCCGCACCCCACTTTAGACGGGAAATCCTGTGCGAGGCATATTAGTCATATTGTCGGACTTAGGTCTGGACTGTCATTATATATTGTTGGATTTTGCTCCCGGCTGTCTTGTCTTAAATAACTACATGTCATTGTGTATTCTCAATGACGACTAAACTTTGGTCAAACACACTGTAAACTCACCAACTATTTCGATAGTTGATCCTCTCAAATTTCATGCTTTTCAGGTAACCAACAGTAATTCTTGGATCATCTTGGCATTTTAGGGCCATTCTTTTGACTTTGGACTTACAATTAGCATCAGACATATGAGAACTAGCATCTTATTAGTTCTAATCGTACTAGACTGTCCAAATATTTATCTTGTATTCAGTGGGCCAAATTCCATATATGGATGACTTGTATCCGTATTCTGGGGTTCACATTTGAACGATTGTACTTGTATTAGACTTGTACTTGGTATTAAATGGATGTAATTTCTATTAGCCTTTGGTTAGTACGCAGTTATTTGTTAACCCTGTATTTCCGCTACAACGGGGTGTGACAAAAATTGGTATCAAGAGCCAAGGTTATAGTTAATACAGAGTTTTTCCGGAGGAAAAACTCAATCTATAGCCATTGTCGTTTCAAAAGGAAATCTAAGTCTATTAAGGTTTAGGATACTTATTTCAAGAGTTATATTATTTGTCTATAATTAGACCTAACCTGATCAACTACGTCCCGATTATGTAAAATAATTTAAGGCTCGAAATAAATATCCTAGATTTTGTATATACGTGATAATTTGGACTATATTAATAACATACTGTAGATGTGGTGGGAAGGCTGCGGGTGACCCTATATATAAACATTGAAGGTATGTTAGAAATAGAAACCCAAATCGTATGTGTATACATTTAGACGAAGATCTCTTTAAAAAAACTCATGTATTGCGTACTGTTTCAGTCATTTGACTCGTATTGTCTCATCCATTAGACTTATACGGATATGTTGTCTACCTTTCAGACTAATCATGTCGGACGGAGCTAGCTCTTATGCTGTTGTTCCTGGTACTCCTCGAGTTCCTGTGGTAGCTAACTCTATTCCCCGTGTTTCTCACTCTTCTGAAGAGGAACCATTTGAGGCTTCGGGCACTGAGTCTCGCCCTGTCAATCTGGTATCATCATCCAGTGAATCTGGAAATGAGCATGTGTCTATCCATGTTCAACCACCTCTGTCACCGGTAGCTCCATATCAAAGGAGAACTACCGAGGGAGCTCGTCTGCCTTATGCTCCCCGAGATCCTAATGCTCCTGGTCCTTCTGCACCAGTCCAGGACAACCTTGGGTTTGGTCCTTCATTCTTTCTGGGCGATCCGTATGCTGCGGGTCCCTCCAGAGTGCCTGTTTACAACCCCAATCTTGTTATGCCTGTTGTAACTGAAGCTGATAGGTCGGAATATGCTCTCTGACAAATGTCAAGGATGAACAACTCTCTCATCCGTACTAGAGAGGCTATTGTGAATCAAGCTCAAGGATTGACTGGAGCTTATCAGCATGCTTCTGATGCTAGACTGTTGCTAGGGAAGGGAAGGAGAGTGCTTCTGATGCTATGACTGCTGCTAGGGAGGGGAAGGAGACTATCTGGACTGTGATATGGATACTATCAGTCTTGGTGGTTTTGGTCATGGCTTTGCTGATCGTCGTTCTTATCAAGATGTAATCTATAGTAGTTATGTATTGTAAGCCTAGAACAGATAACAACTCATATTTTGTACCTAAGTTGCAGTCTATCATTGTGGATGTAGTTCCCACATGTCTTTTGAGTCGTGTTGTTCCGACTATGTAAATTATCATTGTGGATGTAGTTCCCACATGTCTTTCAACAGTATCGATCTGACTATGTAAATTTTGGGCATCAATGAAATACGATCATCTTTTGACTTATATACTTGTTCAAACTACGTCACTTATTCATTTTAACTCTAGAATTATGATGTTTCATATTTCTTGTCTTGTTTAGTACATGAGTTCATACAAGTCAACAGATTTTGACTTGTATTTGTACTATCATCTATATTTCAAAGTAACTTTCTATATAACTTCTCATGGAAATCTCTAAATGACATTTTTGTTCATGTCATAGACTTATGGCTCCTAAGAAGATAAGCAAGACCCAGAAAAAGACTCCAGCTAAGAAGACTGCTCCAAATAGAGTTACTCGATCAACTCCTAGACCTAATGATACTCAACAGGAAGAACCTGTGATTCAACAAGGACCAGAAACTGCTGCTGCAAATTTGAACACTGGTCTTGGATCTACCCCACCTGCTGGCGGGGAAAATAATATGGCGGCATTTGTGACACAACAACTATTGGCCGCCATGCCTACTCTAGTCGCTCAGATCACAGCGAGTATGAACGCCAATAATAATCATCATGCTGACAATAGTAACAATGTAGAACCTACTGCTGAACAACTTATTCCTCGAGTTCATCTGCACGGGAATGACTTTAAGACCTTCACTTATTGTAAGCCAAAGGAGTTCCATGGCACCGAAGGTCCTGTCGGCCTAATCAATTGGCTAGAGAGCATAGAGGCGGTGCTTCATATTAGCCGTTGTGCCGAAGAGCACAAAGTGGAATATGCTGCCTCTCAATTTCAAAAGCACGCTTTGTCATGGTGGAACGAGCAAATAAGGACTCGTGGTCGAGAGCCAGCTAATAGCATACCTTGGTTGAACTTTAAAAGGATGTTGATGGAAAAGTACTGTCCTCGGGAGGAAGTACAGAAAATGGAAGGTGAATTCTGGAATCATAGTATGGTCGGATTAGACAATGAGAAATACACAACTCGTTTTCATGAATTGGCAAGGCTAGTTCCTCGTATGGTAGATACGGAAGAGAAATTGATCGAAAGATACTGTTATGGCTTGTCACCTGATGTCCGAAGGTTGGTAGCCGCTTTTAATCCTTTGACACTTCAAGCGGCAGTTAGTGCCACCAACCGGATGGTGATAGACTTGAAAAGAACCACTGGTTCTTCTGTTGGAACTGATGTGAACAAGAAAAGGAATGATTATGCCTCTGGTAGTGGTTTTGGCAACGGTGGAAATGGCAAGAGGTTTAGGACAGCTAGAAACTTTGCTGTGGTTACTCAGGAGGTCAAGAGGTACACTGGCCCAGACCCAAAATGTAACAGGTGTAATCTTCATCACCGGGGAAATTGTCCTACCTGTCACCGTTGTAAAAAGACGGGATATCTAGCAAAGTTCTGTAGGGACAAGACACCCGGTCAATGCTACGAATGTGGGAGCGAAACCCATATGCGACCCACTTGTCCACGACTCAATCAAGCCCCGAACAACAATGCTATAGTTCCAATCAGGAACAATGCAGGGAACAATCAAGCTGGGAATCAGGGAAGGAATCAAGGAGGACAAGGAAGAGGCCGAGTGTTTGCTTTGGATGCTGCTGATGCACGACGTGATCCCAATGTTGTGATAGGTACATTCATACTCAATAATCATTATGTCTTTGTGTTATTCGACTCTGGTGCTGATAAAAGTTTTATATCCTTAGAATTTAAGTCTCGAATTAATGTAGTAGCTATCCCCATGAAAGAAACTTATATTGTCGAATATGCAAACGGTCAAAAGTATGTTGCTAGAGATCATTTGGTAGATTGTAGTTTAACATTGTCTGATGAAACCTTTAAGATAGATCTGATTCCCATAGAACTAGGAAGTTTTGATGTGATAGTTGGTATGGACTGGCTGTCTAGAGTTCGCGCTGATATTGGGTGTTACGAGAAAGTTGTGAGAATACCTCTGCCAAATGACGAAACATTGATAGTGCAAGGAGACAAGTCAGGGAAGGAATTGATTTTGGTGTCAGCGATAAAAGCGAATAGGTATTTACAAAAAGAATACCCCGCTTTATTGGCACTAGTGGTCGAAAGGAAGCCAGAGGGTAAAGACATTCAAGATATTCCAATAGTTAAAGATTTTTCGGAAGTGTTTCCCGAAGATTTGACTGGACTTCCACCTCACAGACCAGTCGAGTTTGGAATAGACTTAGTCCCTGGAGCTGCACCCGTGGCCAAGGCACCCTATCGCCTTGCGCCATCAGAAATGCAAGAATTGTCCGAACAACTTCAAGAGTTGTTAGCAAAAGGACTAATTCGTCCAAGTTCATCACCCTAGGAGCTCCGATCCTATTTGTGAAAAAGAAAGATGGCTCTATGCGCATGTGTATTGACTATAGAGAATTGAACAAGTTGACCGTCAAGAACAGGTACCCATTACCTCGTATTGACGACTTGTTCGACCAACTGGAAGGTGCATCACACTTTTCCAAGATCGATCTCAGATCTGGGTATCATCAACTCAGAGTCAGAGAGACAGACATTCCGAAAACAGCCTTCAGAACTCGTTATGGACATTATGAGTTTTTGGTTATGCCATTTGGTTTAACCAATGCACCTGCTGTGTTCATGGACTTAATGAATAGAGTATGTCGACCATATCTGGACAATTTTGTCATCGTGTTCATTGATGACATACTGATCTACTCGAGAACTAAAGACGAGCATGAAGGTCATCTGAGGACCATTCTGCAACTGCTCAAGGATCAAGAACTGTACACAAAGTTCTCAAAATGTGAATTCTGGATTAGGGAAGTACACTTCTTGGGTCATGTAGTGAATGCAGATGGAATCCACGTGGATCCATCTAAGGTCGAGGCAATAAAGAAGTGGGAAGCCCCTAAGACTCCGACAGAAATTCGTCAATTTCTTGGACTAGCGGGCTATTACAGGAGATTTATTGAGAATTTCTCAAAGGTTGCTCAACCTTTGACCCTGTTAACTCAGAAGACTAAGGAATTTATTTGGCAGGATGCCCAAGAAAAGGCATTTCAAACATTAAAGGACAGGCTATGTAATGCTCCTATTTTAGCATTACCAAATGGCATTGAAAATTTTGTGGTATACTGTGATGCCTCACATCAGGGCATGGGATGTGTACTTATGCAGGAAGGTAAGGTCATTGCTTATGCTTCTAGACAGCTCAAAATCCACGAAAAGAACTATACAACCCACGATCTTGAACTTGGAGCGGTTGTTTTTGCCTTAAAGATTTGGAGGCATTACCTGTATGGTACCAAGTGTACCGTATTCACGGATCACAAGAGTCTTCAGCATATCTTCGATCAGAAAATGTTGTATATGAGACAACGGCGATGGGTAGAATTACTCAGTGACTATGACTGTGAACTTAAATATCATCCAGGTAAAGCAAATTTTGTTGCTGACGCGCTAAGTCGAAAAGATAGAATTTCTCTATCTGTCATAACAAGAGCAAGTTCTTATCTTGGCTCATCATTAAGGGATAGAGTCTTGGACGATCAAAGCGAGGCCCTATAGCCAGGGCGTATCGAGAAAGAAGCATTGTGGAATGCTGAATGTCTATTTGAATTGGATGGTGATGGGATCCGCCACGTTAAGGGCAGAGTATGGATTCCCAAGTACAACGGACTTAGAGAACTCTTAATGAACGAGAGTCATCGATCTAAGTATTCAATCCATCCTGGCGCTGACAAAATGTACCATGGTCTAAAGGAGTTTTATTGGTGGCCTGGTATGAAAAGAGATGTCGCCACTTATGTCTCAAAATGTCTAAATTGTTCGATGGTCAAGGCAGAGCACCAAAAGCCTTTTGGGCTGCTCCAACAACCCCAAATTCCTTACTAGAAATGGGAAGAAATCACTATGGACTTCATTACTAAACTGCCTCGAACCCTAAAAGGATATGATACCATTTGGGTTATTGTCGATCGATTAACAAAGTCTGCTCATTTCATTCCAATTCGGGAGAGTTGGAAGATAAGAAAATTGTCTCAAATATACATTGAAAAGATTGTGTCTCTCCATGGTGTCCCTTTGTCTATTATCTCTGACCGTGACGGTCGTTTCACTTCACAGTCATGGAGATATTTTCAAGACGCCCTAGGCACTCAATTGAATCTGAGTACGGCTTACCATCCACAAACTGACGGACAAAGTGAACTTACCATCCAGACGTTAGAAGACATGCTTCGGGCATGTGTCATCGACTTTAAGGGTAGTTGGGATACCTTTTTGCCGTTAGCTGAATTTTCGTATAATAACAGCTATCACACTAGCATCAAATGTGCTCCTTATGAGGCTTTATATGGACGAAAATGTAGATCGCCTGTTTGTTGGCTGGATACTGGCGAACGTCGTTTGTACAAGTATGGACTATTTCAGAAGACTACTGATCAAATTGTTGAAATTAGAGCACGACTGAAGGCGGCTCAGGATCGCCAAAAGAGCTATGCAGATCGTAGAAGAAAACCACTTGAGTTTCAAGTGGGAGATAAAGTCATGTTGAAAATGTCACCTAGGAAGGGCATTGCCCGTTTTGGCGTGCGAGGGAAACTTAGTCCTCGATATATCAGACCATTTGAAATTATTCAAAGGATTGGTTCCGTGGCATATAAGCTCGATTTACCCCAAGAGCTAGAACATGTTCATCACACATTTCATGTATCGAATCTTAAGAAATGTTTAACTGATGAAACATTGGTTGTACCTGTGGAAGAGTTGCAAGTGACTGACTCTCTTCAATTCGTTGAGGAACCTGTTGAAATTGTAGATCAACAGCTCAAACAACTTAGACGTAGTCGCATCAAGTTGGTCAAGGTTCGTTGGAACACGAAACATGGACCTGATTCGACTTGGGAACGTGAGGACTATATGAAGGATAAGTATCCTCATCTTTTTACTGAGCAAGACTTGATTTCGGGACGAAATCCTCAGAAGTCGGGGATGCTGTGACAACTCGTAATTTATTAACATCGGGTTAGTCTTAATCTCGTTTAAGCTTAGTCATTATCATAACCTCGCCTAATTTAGACGGTCTTTGACGTTGAAATTATTAGACATTTGGACTTTTGACTTAGTTCAATTAGACGTATCCTAATGACGTAGACTATTTTAACCATCTAGATGAATGCCCAGCCTAAAAATAACTTTAAATAAATATTTAAAGGTTATGTCTTGTGCAAAATAAATAGACTGTCTAGACTTAATGTTTTTAAAGTTCACTTTGACGAAATTTTATTGACTCGTCTTAAATTAAATAATACGAGGTAAAATACCTTTACTTTAAATTATAACCTTTTAGTCATACGGTATTTAATCGTAAGCATTTTACCAAATTAAGGGATACAAAATATCTAAAAATAAGCCACATGGCTCGTACCTTTGTTTGTGGTAGGAAAAGAAGACACCAAAACTAGTTTTGCTTCTTTCCTTTTTTTTTTTTTGATCTGATCGATCACACACACACAAGAACACACACCAAAAACAATTTATCCTCTAAATCAGTTTCATCAAAGGGAAAATGCAAAGGAAGTAGTCTAAATTTGTATAATAATAACCTATCTAGTTTTAATATTCAAGGAATCATATTCAGCTTCTTTCACTCCATTTTTTTTAAGATCATCAAATTTTGGTTTGGATAAGCGTGCAGACTAAATTGCCCATTCACAAATCTGCTTATCCTTTTAACTCGTCAATCTCTAAGGTGAGTTTATGGCGCCCTTTTTCCTTTTTACTTTGGGCCTGAAAAACATGTACTGTTGTATATACGACTACTTTATAAATGATTTGTCTTTGTCTATGTCATGTGATTTGGCTACTTAAATCATTTGCCTTATGTTTGCCATGTTGACAGCTGTCTGAAAATGTGTATACATGTCTTATGAAATTTTGTTCTATGTGACTTAGACTTGCCATGTTGTTGGCTGACTAAATGTTTATGTGTTTGACAGACTAAAATGTTCCCCTTATGTAGTTATTACCATTATGAGATCCTAATGGTTGTCTTGTCAAATTTTGTTCCTGACTGTCATGGTTCTGGTCCGCACCCCACTTTAGACGGGAAATCCTGTGCGAGGCATATTAGTCATATTGTCGGACTTAGGTCTGGACTGTCATTATATATTGTTGGATTTTGCTCCCGGCTGTCTTGTCTTAAATAACTACATGTCATTGTGTATTCTCAATGACGACTAAACTTTGGTCAAACACACTGTAAACTCACCAACTATTTCGATAGTTGATCCTCTCAAATTTCATGTTTTTCAGGTAACCAACAGTAAGTCTTGGATCATCTTGGCATTTTAGGGCCATTCTTTTGACTTTGGACTTACAATTAGCATCAGACATATGAGAACTAGCATCTTATTAGTTCTAATCGTACTAGACTGTCCAAATATTTATCTTGTATTCAGTGGGCCAAATTCCATATATGGATGACTTGTATCCGTATTCTGGGGTTCACATTTGAACGATTGTACTTGTATTAGACTTGTACTTGGTATTAAATGGATGTAATTTCTATTAGCCTTTGGTTAGTACGCAGTTATTTGTTAACCCTGTATTTCCGCTACAACGGGGTGTGACAGTAGAAAAGGACCTCCAGCCTTGCTGGGCATGAGGATCGAACCCATGTCCTCTGTTTCTAGAGGCATGAGCTCCAATTACTGATCCAACCCAGTTGGTTTGTGGGAAACAAGACAACCGCTTCAATATATACATACATATATATTTACTAAATTTAATTTTATATCTTATATCTGGAATTTAAGCTATTTATTATATTGACCCAAGTGTTTTTTTTTCAATATTCTGTTTTATATATTATTATTATTATTTATTAGTAATATTTTAATTGGTTTTTAGTGGTTATATTTTTTTTTTGAAAGGTAAAAAAAAAATAGAAAAAAACTGTTTACTGAAAATACTAATTGTTTTAATTTAATACTTTGTATTAATTTTTAGTTTTTACTTCATGTTTAAAAAGTAAATAAAAAAAAGTTGGACAGGAGTAGTGAGTCATTCCTTTTAAGTGGAAAAAAAATAGAAAGGAGTAGATCGAAAAGGTAAGAAGTGGGTTATAGGAAATAATGCATTGTAATCACGTGTGTGGCACAAAATCTAGATAATATTAATAATTATTTAAGAAAAATGATCCATACATAACAACTTTTAGCCATACAGAACATTGTATACATTATACAGTTGTATAGTATAATTATATAATGCATATATTTGTTGTGTATGATAAAAATAAGTTGTGTATGGATCACTTCCCATTATTTAACAATATTAATATAAGAGTATAATTCCGCGCTATCTTCTTTTTCACTTCCCCAACCACATGTATTTTTATTTTATTTTATTTTATTAATAATGTCTTTGTTGAATAGCTAGATGATTATAGCAGTGACAAACAACTACCTAACCAAAGGTATCTAATCTTATAAAACCATTTTTGTGCATCTATTTTTGGTTTCCCGAGAAGTCAATCTATTTTATTTAATGAAAAGTATTATTAAGGGCAAGGGTATAGTACCAAGGTTGTGACAAATTGACAAGTTTTGGCTAAATTGTAGCCAATAGGATGAAGCCATGTGGAGTTACCAAAAAATTGTCAATACTGGCCGGTTTCTTGCCAAATGAGAGGGTATGGTGCCATAAACTTGCCGATTTAAAAAACTTACAAAACACACCCTAAAGTTACATTAAATTTAAGAATACAATACAAATACAAATTAAAACTATGAATAAAAACACAATACAACTAGAAAATAAAACAAACTAAAACAAGTTATTAGTTGGCCGGAATCGTAATGTGGTTCGACGGTTCTAGGAAGTTGAAATGGAAGCGTATTTCTTGGCGGTATTTTTTGCTTGATTTTTGGTAGGAATCAATGAATCATTTTGAAAAATATGTGAAAGAGATGAAATATATAGAGAGTAAAGTAAAATTTTTGTAAGTGAAAATGAAAGTAAGATTTAGGTTGTATAAATAGTACCAAGGATAGGGGTAAGTTTTGTAATTTTTTTTTTAAAAAAAGGTCACTTTTGACCAAATTTAAAAAAAAAACGCTCCCAACGTTCACATGTCAGCCCCAACGTTCACTTGTATCGGCCAAAACATGCCGATGAAACATGCCAAAACTAGTCGACCAAACTTGTCAAAACTAGCCGATACAAGTGCTATAGGGTTGCCGATTTGCTGATACTTGCCGATGGTTTTTGTCGATAAAATAAGTCGACCGCACCCATGCCCCTTACTACCCTATTATTTTCCATACTTTTGATCAATGTAACATGTATAAACTTCACTCCTAATTATACAAGTTAATAATATATGAGTATTATATAAATTATTAAAAATGATTGTATAAACATCACCTCTCTAATTTATTAGAAATGGGGTACGTAAAATATGTTTGCATAACTAATACGAGTAACTAATATGAAGTTAATTAAAAGAAGTAAAAATGGCTCCAATAGAAAGTACATAATGAAAATGTGCATCCAAGTTTAATTATATATTTCATTTATATTGAAGTCTATACATTTTTATGTTACGAATAATCTAGGGATACGTAGACAATGGCGGATCTTAAAATTTTTAACGGTGGGGGCCAATTTTTTTTCTCCATCGCTATATATGTTTCGGGTATTATATTATGGTCATGCAATACACTTAATCGGGTCAGATCAAACAAAAATAACACTAATAATCTAAGTTTTCAAATAAGCAATACATAGTTTCTAACTAACAAAAAATTACAAAGACTTATGAATATAGAAACTAAAAAGGTAAATTTTATTTTTTTTCTTGAGCCTAAAACTCAAAAAATGGAGGAAGACCTTGTTAGGTGGATTGTGAATTGTAGGCTAAAACATAGAATTATAAATGGACTAACTTAATTGTGGGTTAGAAAACCCAAAAAGGTAAACTTTATTGTACTATTAAATTTATTAAACGTATTAAAAGTTTTTTAAAAAATAATCTTTGGTGACGGACTTAATAGATATAAATTATTTTGGATGAAATACGGATATATTAATACTGCTAAACGAAAAAACGGTTGTGATCCGGGCCCAAGCACCCTAAAGAGAACCGCCATTTAACGTAGATCGAATATTTTAAGGTTAAACAACAAAACTATATAATAGAAAGGAAAGAGTGAAAACTACTTTACGTTGGCTTAGAATATAGTAATATACATGTTCATCGAAATGAGGTTTGATTTATTTGTATATATTCTAACATGGTTTTAGCAAATCATGACTTAAAACTTCACCCAATTATGGCTGACTTTGACGCCTTCTTATCTTTCTTTGTTACATGCCTCGTTTCCACAGTCTTGATTTGGGCGTTTTTCAAACCTGCTTGTCCTAAATCTCATATTCCGCCAACCCCATTTAAGCTTCCAATCATAGGAAATCTCCACCTTCTGTCTCCACTCCCACATCAAGCTTTTCACAAGCTTTCGTCTCGATATGGGCCCATTTTTCGTGTCTTATTGGGGTCTAAACCCTGTATTGTTGTTTGTTCACCGGAAATAGCGAAAGAATTCCTTAAAACACACGAACATGTGTATTTAGATAGGGCTCAAAACTCAACCGCAGATTACCTAGCTTATGGATCAAAAGACTTGGTGTTTACTCCTTATGGACCCTATTGGAAGTTCTTGAAAAAGATAGTTATGTCAAAGCTATTAAATGGAAAAACACTTGACATGCTTAGTTCAGTTAGGCATCAAGAGATTAATGGCTTCATAAATTTAATATCCAAAAATGCCAAAGTTGGGGAGGCAATGGATCTTGGCAAGGAACTAATGAAGTTGACTAACAACGTGATATCGATAATGCTTATGGGTGAAAGATGTATAGAAACAGAGGATAAGGGTTCAGACGATCTGATGAAATTGGTTGCGGATATGGTTCACGCAGCTGGTAACTTTAATCTTTCGGATTACATATGGTTGTTTAAGAGTCTAGACTTGCAAGGATTAGGGAAGAAGGCGAAGAAGCTTCGTGCAAGATTTGATATAATGATAGAGAGGATCATTAAAGAGCATGAAGAGGTAAGAAAGCATGGTGGAGAAACGAAAGACTTGCTCCATATTTTACTCGATATAGAACAAGATGAGAGCATGGAGATAAAGCTAAGCAGAGAAAACATCAAAGCCTTCATCCTGGTAACACTAATAAGCTAGATTTCATTTTCAAACACGTTATCTAAATATTCATTTTGAAATTGCATCGGTCTTTCTAACTGTTTGGAGAAACACAAAAACTAAATCCCGTAAGGTTTTTTATGCCACTGATATTCTTTCACTTAATACCAATATAATTTTGGCATCTTTCCCTCGGGATCGAACATCACATGTGGGCCCAATCAGCGTTAGCAGGGGCGACTTAAGGTTTTTAGAGGCCTCAAACGAGATTAATTTTGGGGGCCTAGTTCATTATCATATAAACTAAAGTAAAAAAAAAAGTAGCTCGTCTTTTGTTATTAAACTATAAGTAATAAAAAAAATATACAAATGTTTTGCAAAAATCACAAGGGCGTTACTGCAATGCATATTATATAATGATACTTAATCAAAAATTCAAACACTAAGTCTAATATACAAGATTTTGAGGCCTTGGGAATTTGGGGGCCTAAAGCGATCGTCTAGTCCCATAGTACTGTTGAGCCACCTCTGAGCGTTAATAACGGGTACAACTCCATTCATTGATGGATTGGTTCTCGTGTAACTATTTAGTTTACCTCTTAAATGTAATCATAATTATCAAACACTATAATACAAAGTGACTAATTGTCAGATCTAACATGGTGGTGTTTTGTTATTGCTCTTTGTTTTTGACTATATAATCATTCAAAATGTATAATCATTTTCAAACGTTCTACCTTAACGAAATTATGCTCCATTCTTTGCATTTTAGGACATCTTTCTTGCCGGAACAGACACTACAGCCAGTACCATAGAATGGGGTTTATCAGAACTAATTAATCATCCAAATATAATAAAAAAGGCAATTGAAGAAATCCATCGAACTATTGGTGAAAATAGACTTTTACAAGAATCAGACATACCAAACCTTCCTTACCTCCAAGCCATTGTGAAAGAAACATTACGTCTCCATCCAGCTGGCCCGGTGATTGCAAGAGAATCAACAGAAGACTCCATGGTAGCTGGTTACCACATTCCAGCAAGAACTCATATTTTTATCAACGTGTGGGCCCTTGGTAGAGACCCAAACCATTGGGAAAACCCACATGAATTCCGGCCGGAAAGATTCCAAGAAAAAGAGAAGGAGTTAGATGTGAGAGGGCAACACTTCCAGATGTTACCATTTGGTAGTGGGAGGAGGATGTGTCCCGGGATATCACTTGCACAGTTTATGGTACACGCAACGCTTGGTGCAATGATTCAATGCTTTGACTGGAAGGCAGGGAAAGACGGAAATATGCCAAGTGTTGATATGGAGGAGGGATTTGGGCTCACACTTGTTAGAGCTAACCATTTGGTATGTCTCCCAGTGGCTCGTCTTGATCCAATCCCCATTTCTATGTAACAGTTCCCTAGCAATATTCATGTATTTTCATTTATATATATAATCTTGAATATCTAGCATTTCAATGGTCAGTATCAATATATGATGTAAACATTCTGATCACATTCAAACCCGGCAAGCAGTGTTAGTTCTTGACAAGGGAATCAAATATCAAAAATTCCAGATTTTTGTTTATAGTTGTTTGACTTCAAATGTTTTAAACAATGATTTTTATGGGTGAGCAAGACCTCATTAAATCCTTTTAAAAGAGTTTCAATCTTGATGGTTAGATTCGAATAATCAATGTAGTGAATCAGACTCACAAAGACATCTAGTCACAAACAATAATTCATATTAATAACACATTGTTAATTAAAAACTAAGCAATTGTATATTCATCAAATATCATAGTACATAGAGTGAAATAAAATGATTTACATCATAAATTATGTAAAACATATAGGAAAAAAATTGAAATCAGTACAAGGATATATAACAATCATTTTACAAATCTACATGGTTGACACATGTGTTTACAAGCCAGTCAACAAAATGATGATGTAAAATCTTTGATCTTTATTAACTACTTGATGGCTTTTGGGTTCATGATGTTGATAGGGGTTATTTTTCATTTAAAAATGAGATATTTGCATAAAAATATCTAAAGATAAAATGGCGTGTTAGTTATGTGTGTTGTCTCGGGCAAAGCCATCCCCCAAAAGAATTCAACTGGAAAATTAGGGTTAGATGTGGGCATAATAATCGGTTCCAAAAAAACCAATCCCAATTATCCTAGAACCAGAACCAAAAGTAACCGGTTCTTCAAGAACCGATTTTCGGTTCTTGAGGAACGTGTTTGTTCATCAAACATGGGTTGTCATCCCGAGGGGAAGAATGATTGATTTAGGAATTTGTTGGCGATTTCCCGGAGGTATAAAACATGGTGATGTTTAATGCCATGTAATGTGAATGTGCTTGTGTTTGGGATTGATGATTGGTTTGGTTATTTGTTGGCAATTTATCGAAGGTAGGGTTCGTATCTCTTTACGCCAATCAAATATGTATGTAATGTAAAGCCGATTATGATCGTGCTAATAAATAGGTTAATCCAGATCGTTAACTTTTAACCCAAATCGTCACATGAAGGGTGATAATCAAGTGGTGTTAACAGACAATAATCTTTGCATGTTATCAATTAGCATTGGTAGGCGCGGGTGCCCCGGAGTGTTGTTGGGATCCACGATAACTATTATGCTTCTGGCTAGACTTATACAAGGGTTCACCTAGAAGTTGCCAATCAAAGAGCCACATTTTGATCTCATGGAAAACTTTCGAGATTTAGCAAAGGCTGAGCCATTGATAGCTCTAGCTATGCCTCGTCTCGCGCACCATCTCTATATACCACGATGTTGATTGTTGAAAAATAGCAATATATGTGAAGAACCCAATGAATCAAGTTCAACTTCTTTTGGTCTTAATCGCCACGTACCTCCATATACATCTTTAAGTAGTCACAATATTAGCCTATTAGGTTTACAATTCAGTAGTCACAATATTAGCCTATTAGGTTTACAATTCGCATATAAAAAGAGTTCTGAACTTAAGATAATTTATATAGATGGAGTTTTTGTTGAATAATGAAAATCTAGTAAAGTTATTACGGTATATGTGGGAAGGTTTTTTTTCATTTGTTGCTTGAAGTTCCCATTTTGAACAAAAATGGAGACGAGTGTTCCGATAAAATTATCCACCTGTATACCCGGATGAGTTCTGATGATACACTAGATGATACTGTAAAACAAAACTAGAGGTAGCAATTTACACTTCTGAAAACAGGTTGAATACCAGCGGGTCCAACAGAGCCTTTTACACATCAATTTCCATATTAATCAAATTATCAAAACTAAAGGGGTGTTTAATTGGTTAGAAAACACTCGGTTTCCATTTGTGTTATTCTAAAAAAACATCAAAATAGAAAACAGGTCATAGTTTTTTTGAAAATACTTTTTAATAAAACAGAAAATATTGTTTTTCACTTTTTTTTTTTTATGAAAAATTTGAAAATATATTTTTTTATTGTTTCCCAATTTTTATTTCTATTTTTAAAATTTTTAAATCCTCAAATTATATTAACTATTCCTTTGTGCCCCTTTCATGCCACCCGTTACCCCGTGCCCCCACCCATCTCTCCCTGCCGCCACGTAACCCACCCCTAACCTTCCACTTAACCACATATATTATAACATCTTTTTTTTGTAAGGAAAATAAAAGTAATGTTTTTTAGTTTTGAGTAATTATTGTTTTCTAGATTATATCCGCCACAGCCAACTTGCGATCCCATGCATGGATCCACATGCGTCAAGGGGCTACCATAGTTTTTTGGTTTGGGTAAAAGTATTTCTAAACTGATCGAGAATGTATAAAATATTTATCGGAAGACAATTACTAACAACACCCGATACAATTTATAACAAGAAATTTATCCATGACTAGTCCAATGGATGAATGGATTGTTTCATTAATTAATTCAAGACAATAAGAAGTAGCTAGCAATTATCCATACAAGTGTACAAACTTAACATTTTCCGATAGCAGTTCAAAGTTTCGTTTCATTGCCGCATAATGAATTTATAATGGCTGGACGATATTGCCAACATATTGGAATATTGGATGAGGATAGATAATGAAAAATGACTAAATCACGATTTTGTATTTAACTATATAAAAGCAATCAAACTTTTATAAACCAACAGAAAGGAATATATGCCAACAAATGAGGATATAAAGAAAAGGCCATAAAGGAATTATAAAACACCAACTGCGAAAATATTGAAAAGGCCATGGCGGCTTATATATATATATATATATGTATATGTTCATTGAAATGAGGTTTGATTTATGTGTATATATATATGTTAGCATGGTTTTAGCAAATCATCATTTATAACTTCACCCAACCATGGCTGACTTAGAAGCCTACTTTCCATTCTTACTTACATGCCTTGTATTTACGGTCTTCCTCTGGGCGTTTTTGAAACCTAGTCGTCCTAAATCTCATATTCCGCCAACCCCATTTGCGCTTCCAATCATAGGACATCTCCACCTTCTATTTCCAATCCCACATAAAGGTTTTTACAAGCTTTCGTCTCGTTATGGGCCCATTTTTCGTGTCTTTTTGGGGTCTAAACCTGGTATTGTTGTTTCATCACCAGAAGTAGCGAAAGAATTCCTTAAAACACATGAACATGTGTTTTTAGATAGAGCTAGTACCTCGACCGCAGATTACATTAGTTATGGGTCAAAAGACTTGGTGTTTACTCCTTATGGACCCTATTGGAAGTTCATGAGAAAGATAGTTATGTCAAAGCTACTAAATGGAAAAACACTTGACATGCTTAGTTCAGTTAGGTACCAAGAAATTACCCGCTTTATACATTTAATATCAAAAAAAACCAAAGTTGGGGAGGCAGTGGATCTTGGCAAGGAGCTGATGAAGTTGACTAACAACGTGATATCAATAATGCTTATGGGTGAAAGATGTATGGACATGGAGGAGGGTGTGGACGATGTGATGAAATTGGTTGCTGATATGGTTCAAGCAGCCGGTAACTTTAACCTTTCGGATTACATATGGTTGTTTGAGAGTTTAGACTTGCAGGGATTAGGGAAAAAGGTAAAGAAGCTTCGGGCAAGATTTGATGTAATGATAGAGAGGATCATAAAAGAGCATGAAGAGGCAAGAAAGCACGGTGGAGTAGAAGTGAAAGACTTGCTTCACATTTTACTCGATATACAACAAGATGAGAGCATGGAGATAAAGCTGAGCAGAGAAAACATCAAAGCCTTCATCCTGGTAACACTAATAAGCTAGATTTCATTTTATAGTTAGTTATTAAACTATTCATTTTGGAATTGTTGTAGTCTTTTTAAGTGTTAGGATATATAGAAGCAAATACTAATTCTCGTGTAACTATTTAATTTTCCTCTAAAATGTTAATCATAATTATCAAACACTCTAATAATTGATTGCCAGATCTAACATGCACCATATGTTTTGCTATTGCTGTATTTTGATTATATAAATTATTCAAAAAGTATAATCACCTAAGAGCGCACTACCGTAACGAAATTATGCTCCTTCCTTTGCATTTTAGGACATATTTCTTGCCGGGACAGAAACTACAGCAAGTACCATAGAATGGGGTTTATCAGAACTAATCAATCATCCAAATATCATGAAAAAGGCACTTGAAGAAATCCATCAAGTTGTTGGTGAAAATAGACTTCTAGAAGAATCGGACATACAAAACCTTCCTTACCTCCAGGCAATCGTGAAAGAAACATTACGTCTCCATCCAGTTGCCCCGGTGCTAGCAAGAGAATCAACGGAAGACTCCATGGTAGCTGGTTACCACATTCCAGCAAGAACTCATATTTTTGTCAATGTGTGGGCCCTTGGTAGAGACCCAAACCATTGGGAAAACCCACATGAATTCCGGCCGGAAAGATTCCAAGAAAAAGAAAAGGAGTTAGATGTGAGAGGGCAACACTTTCCGATGTTACCATTTGGTAGTGGGAGGAGGATGTGTCCCGGGATATCACTTGCACAGTTTATGGTACACACAACGCTTGGTGCAATGATTCAATGCTTCGACTGGAAGGCAGGGAAAGACGGAAATATGCCAAGTGTTGATATGGAGGAGGGATTTGGGCTCACACTTGTTAGAGCTAACCATTTGGTATGTCTCCCGGTGGCTCGTCTTGATCCAATCCCCATTTCTATGTAACAGTTCCCTAGCAATATTCATGCATGTATTGTCATTTATATATATAATCTTGAATATCTAGCATTTCAATGGTCAGTATCAAACCCGGCAAGCAGTGTTTGTGCTTGAGAAGGGAATCAAATCACAACAATTAATCCCGGATTTTTGTTTACTGTTGTTTGACTTCAAATACTTAAGCTTACAATCTGTTTTTAAACAATGATTAATGGGTGTACAAGACCTCATTAAATCCTTTTAAAAGAGCTTTAATCTTGATGGTTAGAATCGAATAATCAATGTAGTGGATCAGACTCACAAAGACATCTAGTCACAAACAATAATTCATATTAATTACACATTGTTAATCAAAATCTAAGCAAATATATTCATCAAATATTGGAGTGAAATAAATGATTTACATGATCATGTAAAAACACATAGGAAAAAAATTGAGATCAATACAAATATATATAATAATCATTTTACAAATATAAGTACTTGACAGATAAGTTTACATTTTACAAGCTAGCCAGTCAACAAAATGATGATGCAGAATCTATTATCTTTATTAATTACTTAATTACTTGATGGCTTTTGGGTTCATGATGTTGATAGGGGTTTTTTTTTTATTTAGAAATGAGATATTTGCATAAAAATATCTAAAGATAAAATGGCGTGTTGGTTATGTGTGTTGTCTCGGGCAAAGCCATCCCCAAAAAGAAGTCAACTGGGAAATTGAGAAGTGACTCAGTGAATGTGCTGCCAAGTGCCAAAGACAAAATCAAAGAAAAGGAAATAAGGCTATCTAGATATTCTTTGCCTTTAAATATTGTCCAAAACTAAAAATTTTTTAAAGGATGTCCTTATCTAAAGGCTTGCCTAATATATTTTTATTTTTAGTGGAGGTAAAAGGATATATAAGTATATGTAAGGATGTTTGTATGATTGGAGATAAAATTATAAGATTTGAAAGATTTGTAAGGATGTATAAGGATTTGTAAGTATATGATGTGATAGCTCAAGAATGTATAAGAATTTGTAAGGATGTATAAGGATTTATAAGGATATAATGTAGCAGGTCAAGTGGCTTTTAGATTTATAAGAATTTGAGATAGTCTAACGAAGTAGTGCATACTAACTGGCATATGCAAAGAAAAAAAAAAAGAAACAGCCCAAGTGACTTTTGGGTTTTCGTTTGGGCTCAACAGAGAGCAGTGATGTAGCTTTCATGCCCAAGAAGGCCGAGATGCACGCCCATTTGAACTGTAGCATAATTCTCGTTCAATCCGTGCTGTTCCTATTATTTTATTTCTGCATCATTTTGCCATGTTCCTACATTGAGATAGAAGTCTTTTCATTTGTTTTAGCCTCCGAATAGGATCCAAAAGCTTTCTCGTCACATATTTGACCTACAGAATTCTTCCGAATGAATAATAAACATTAAACCTAACAAAAAAGCTACAAAAGATAATCAAACAAAGTATAGTAGCCATAATAAATATCTGCAAAATATGTATATATCGCCAATATCAAAATGGGCATTGGTTCAATTAACAGCATTGTTCTTGACAAAAAAAAAAGTATAATAATAATAATAAGAAAAAGTTACTTTAGTTTCAACAATAGCTTTAAGTACAAAACTTTTTTAATTGATTGAAAAAAAAATAGTATTTTTTATAAACTAATATTTTATATAAGGGAGAACACTCTTAAAATAATAACACGGTTAAAACACTTAAAAACTTCATTTTGATGCATTAAAAGTCCAGAAAAACAAACATAATGTATAATTAATTATCATTATTTAAATGTTTAACAAAACATTGATCTGTCAAAATCGAAAAAATTATTTTTTTTTGTTTTGTGCGTCCATTTTGGATGCATATTTAACAAAATGGATGTACAAAATAGAAAAAACGTGATTTTTTCGATTTTGACGGATCAATGTGTTGTTAATCACTTAAATAATGATAGTTAGTTTTACATTATGTTAGTTTATGGACTTTTAATGCATCAAAATCATATTTTTAATTGTTCTCTTTTCAATTTAAAGGTGTTCTCACTGAAAACAACTCATTTCTCTCTCTCTCTCTCTCTCTCACACACACACACACATATATAGGGTGGCTATCAAATTATAATCAAATTAAAATGAGAACAAATGAGAACACTTAAAAACTACATTTTGATGCATTAAAAGTACATAAAACTGACATAGTACATATATAACTAATCATCATTATTTAAGTGTTTAACCAACATATTGATCCGTCAAAATCGAAAAAATCACGTTTTTTTGTTGGATACATAATTTTGATGAATATGCATCCAAGATGGATGCACAAATCAAAAAACATGAATTTTTTGATTTTGACGAATCATTGTGTTGTTAAACACTTAAATAATGATAATTAGTTATGCGCTATGTTAGTTTTATGGACTTTTAATGCATCAAATTGATGTTTTTAACTGTTCTTATTTTAAAATTGTTCTCACCGGAGTGTTACCTTATATATAGGGTAGAGATCTATATATAGGGTAGAGATCTAGAGAGAAAGTATATAGGATAGAGATCTAGAAGAAAGTTCTTAAGGAAAGAAGGGAGATAAAGTCCGTTTTCATTTTTTTTTCTTCCTTTTTTCACCTTTTTCATTCTTTTTTTAACTAACTCAATTCATAAAAAAAATTAAAAAATAATAGTAATAAAAAAAATTCCAACCTGAGTTAGTGGATTATACATGTAAGGGTACGGTACTGGGCTTCGCCATTAAGGATATTAATAAGGGGTAGCTGGTTTCCAGTCATACGT
This sequence comes from Erigeron canadensis, assembly GCF_010389155.1. Lineage (NCBI taxonomy): Eukaryota > Viridiplantae > Streptophyta > Magnoliopsida > Asterales > Asteraceae > Erigeron > Erigeron canadensis. Next base: position 33,575,631 of record NC_057767.1, read on the forward strand.
GTAATTTAAGAGTAGGTGTAAAATAGAATGTCGTTAAAAAAAATAATAATAAGGGGTAGCTGGTGGAAGTGATAAGTCATAGAGGGTGATAGGTCGTAGGTGGTGATCGGTGATTGGGTGATCTACCTAACGAGTTTCGCCCATAGCCATTATGACTCCGCCATAGATCAAGAGGCTTCGCCTACAGCTTACGGGATACGCCCTTTAAAAAAAAATATTTTAAAAATTGAAAAAAAGATAAAAAGTTCAAAAAAACAAGCAAAAAAATAAATAAAAAACGAACCTTCTCTCACTTCTCTCCTTAAGATACATTCTCATTTGAATTCTATCGTATAATATATATATAGAGGAAAGTTAGTTAGAGTACAAGTAATCCGAAAAGTACAAGGGGATCAATCTCGGTCGTCCGATCAAGGCCTCAGATCAAGCCTTCTTCTTCCTTCTCCGGCTGCTGTGTGACCTGTTTCTTCTCCGGCGAGACAACCGACACCAGCCACCACCTCCTTCTTCTCCGGTGAGACAACCACTGCCACCACCATCATCTTCGACGACCCCAACCACGGCGCCGACAGCAAGCGTTTCGCCGTATCAAACCATCACCATTTCTTGGATCGCCGTCCATCAAATCCATACGATTCCCTTATGCGTCCGGTGACAACCAGTTTAGAATGGATGAGGGCAACACCCGTACCATATCCACTGGAAAACGAAACTGATAATTGCAAGAGATGTTGCCGGAGGTGGTGCGGTGGTTGTCTCACAGGAGAAGAAGGAGGGAGGAGGTGGTGACGATCGCCAGAGAAAAAGGTGGTGGCTGGTGGCGACAGTTTCGCCGGTGAAGAAGAAAGAAGGAGGAAAAAGATGATTGATCCAACGGTGGACATTGTTCCCCTTTTTACTTTTTGGATTGTTTGTACTCTATTTAACCCACACGGTGAGAATGATGGTCCACAAATGCACTACTTGTGTTTGATTAACTAACTTGTAAGATAAATATGAAATAACAAGAATAGAGACGAGAAGTAGTTCCTCATCAGCATCCTCAAGTTCCTCACTGACAATCAACTCACTTATCAGTTTCTGAGATAGTTCTTCTTGAATTTTCTTTTTCTTCAGCTTTTCTTGGATGACTATCTCAGTGGGAGTGAGTTCAGCAGATGCTTTTGAAGAAGACTTGGGAAGAGCACCAGACATGAGCTTGTCTTTCTGTGAAGTTGCTGAGATGGGAACCTTAGGGGGTTTGCCTTGAGTCACTGCTGCTGCTTTTCCCTTATCAGCATACTTCTTTAGAAGGGCAGCATGAAACTCATCAGTTGGCTTGAAAGAGGACACATTTATCGACCTCGCTGGCACATCTTTAGCAGGCTTTGCTATCTCTTTTTCATCTTGCTCCCCCTCAACACTTGCTGCCTGTTCACTGACCTTCTCAGCGAGGGGGACACTTTCAGCAGTTGGGGTCTCTTCATTGACAACAGTTTTCTCCCCCTTGGAAGTAGCTGGGGTACTTGCTACTTCCACTTTATCCTTTTTGAGGAGACCCATCATTTCCTTCATCATTTGTTTGAGGTCAGAGACCTCCTTTTCAAGCTTGCGTTGGATGCTGATGGATTCATCTATCCTTAGCTTATCAGCAGCCGATGAGGAGAAGTGTAGAGAAGATTTGAGAGAGGCTATCTCATTTGTGAGAGTTGAGAGGAAATTGTTCTGACTTTTAGAGAAGGAGTTGATAGAATTTTGAAGATGATTGAGATGAGCAGTGAAGAGAATATTGGATTGGGAGAGTTGTTGAAGAGAAGAGAGGAGGGCAGTGTTTTCAGTGGCCGTCGCTGACTTGGCAATTTGTTCTTTGAGTTTGTTCAGCGAGGCAGAGATAGAGGAGTTTGAGACACTAACCCGATTCATACTTGCATTTAGAAGAGTTTGATTTTGCTTGAAGAGTCTTTCATTTGAGGCAGTGTGTTGCTGCTGAGCCTTAATCATTCTTATAATAACATCTTTTTGCTCAGCAAGCCCATCATTAAGGTTGTCACTGCTATGCACCAAGTATTGAAAGTTTGTATGCGCTTCTAGATGTACTTGGGCAACCTGATCAACCAACCATGCATACAAGTACCCATGCCTATTCCCTTGACTTTGACACACCTGTATTCTTCTCAACAGCTCTTGCAATTGATATGTTTCAACATAATCAAGCCCAGGCAAATCAACTGCGGTGTATATTCTTTCAGCATCGTCAAGCTCTGGCATCCTTAGAGTTCTTAGTGAAACTGGGTACTTGGAGCAGGGAGTGCCAAAGAAATCTAGATGATGCATAGGGGGTACTTCCATTATCACTTCATCATCCAATTCTTCCACTTCAACATACACTCCTGGCCTAATGCGTTGATTTTTGCACAGCTCCTTCCTCCTATGCAATTCTTCTTTATTAAGCTCAGTCTTAAACTCTCCAAAGTGTCCCATAAGTTCAAAAATTGCTGTGGGCCTTGGAGAATAAGAAGGAGGAAGGGGCATGTCAGCCAGCATCTCGGGCATTTCTTCATCATTTTGAGGTTCACCAATCATGATATAGCCCATGTCACCTTCCAGAAACTCACCCACAACCACTTCTTCTTCACTCTCTTCAGCGGCAGCGAGTGTAACTTCAGCATGTGAATCTTGTGGATCAAATTCGCTGCCATACTCATCTTCCATCTCAAAGTCTGCAAAAATGTTAGTCTCGGTCCCTGCACAAACAGTTTCCGAGACATTCATAGAATTTGGGGAAAGGGAACCTGGTGCCTCAACCTCACTGTGTTGTTGCACTAAGGTATCATCGGCCGTAGAGGGTGTTGACTCTAGCATCACCTGTGATCTGGCTGCTGTCAACGACTCAGAAGGTATTTGAGAAGAAGGAGGAATATTTATTTGGGGTGGAGTTGGACTTTGACCTCTAGTGGGTTGGGGTGACCCAATATCTTCACCAACCTCTCCTACAGAAATTTGAGGTGGTTGCTTGCTGTTCCCATTTAACTCGTCAACAGCTTGTTGGGAGGCTGCTGATGGGGTGGCTTGGGTACTAGTGTCCTTGGGCGTAGAGGACTTCTTAACCTTTGGTTTGCCCTTTGAATCACTCCGCTTTCGTTTTGGGACGACAACGGAGGGTGAAGATTGTAGATTTTGAGTTGGGGACGCTGCCTTAGGATTAATTTTGGTCTTTTTAGAGGCTTTGGAGGTTGCTGGGGGGTTTATCAGCGAACCAGCCTCAGAAAGCATTTCGGCGTCCACAGCGACCGTATCAACCACTTCATCAGAAAGAAGTGCTACCTCCCAGTCGCTGTCTTTAGGGTATAAAGAAGAGTTTAGAGAGAAGAGTACCTCTTTCATGTGTGGAGTGAGGCGAGCAACCAAATGTTCAATAGGTTGCTTATAGATATTGCTGCCAACCCTTGCAACTTGAATTGTGGCAACATTTGGTAGGTCATATTCATCACCCAGTGCCTCTTTGAAGATAAGAGAGAAAATTCTCACAAAAGGCACTGTGTGAGATCTGTTATTCAAAGAGACCTTGTTCTTCATGTCATTGAAGACCAGCAAGGCGAAGTCCACGAATCTTCCTTCAGCCAAAGCGTGGATAATAGGCATCGATGTTGAAGACGCCTGATTATAAGACCCAGAGTTACCACCCATACACTGGATCACATGGGTGAATAGAACTCTCCAGATCCCAGGGAGATTTTGTTTTAAGGGATTTCTTGGGATCACTGGAGGGTTCCTCAAATTGTGATTATACCCGATGGAAGGCAACCATGCCTTCCATTCATCATCTCCAGCAGCTTCTACAAAAGTATTGTCCTCATTTTCTTATGCGAAGCGAAGAGTATGGCGTAATGACGTTGGAGTGATGGTGATGGACTTTTTTCCTTCTCGAATAGTACCCACGATCGACTGGGTGGACTCATCATAGTTACATGTCCACTAGAATTCACGAAGAAGATGAACATAAATCTTCTTCGGATCTGCCATTATATAATGACTGCCAGGGGAAGCATGGATAAAATCCAGCATAGGCTTATATCCTTTTGTACCATTCGGTACGTCAGACGAGCCGAGATGGTTATTAGGCTTAACAACCATCTCAGAAGCTGTGAGTGAGATCTTAGAAGATTTCACATTATTAAAGGATGGAGAGAAAGAAGAGGAATTTAGATAAGATTTCTGAGTGGCGGCGGAAAGATGGAGTTTCAGATGATGATGCCATTTTTGATTTTTTTTAATGAGATTTGAAGATGCAAAGAACAGAGGAAGAAGAAGTTAAGATTTAGAGGAGATGAACAATTTGAGAGATTTTGAGAGATTGGAAGGGAGATGAATAGTTGAAAGAAAGCGTGAAAATGAAAGTATGAGTATGAGTTTGTATATATAGGGTGTGGTGATGGAATATGATTGGTCAAAATGAAAAGACAAAAGAAAGTCTTTCTCTCTCCTCATTTTCAACATCTACAGTTGTTTTTAACAACTGTAAAACTATATATATATATATATATATAAACAAAAAAAACTTTGTGAGTAACGTTTTGAAAAAAGATATTTACAAAATACTTGAGTGTGTGCCGTATGCGTCTGACAGGGCCAGACCATCAGAGGCACAGTCACAGTCTCAAGTGGACAGATGACGTACTCAAGTAAACAAGTGGGTAACTTTTTTGTAAAAATATATATCATGTGGCTCAAAAGACTGCCACGTTGCCAACATAGTTACATCCGAAATAGTGAGTTTCAGATCTAATCCTATGTTTTATTTAATATGTTTTATTTTATCTTAAAAGATTATGCCTCAGCGAACTTATCGATAAGGACACGTTTTCTATTAGATGTTAGCGAGCATATGACACACATATGGTCGCTGAGATACAATTTTTGGCAAATTGTCAGCCATCAATGGATTTTAGGAGTCTTTACCAATAACCGTTTGCTATTGGACTAGAAGGAAACTTTTGGCTTTCCGTTGTCTTTATTTTGCTTTTTCCCAAAGCAACAGGGATCAACGGATTTTAGAAGTCTTTACCAATAACCGTTTGCTATTGGACTAGATGGAAACTTTTGGCTTTCCATTGCCTTTATTTTACTTTTTCCCAAAGCAATATGGATCAATGGATTTTAGAAGTCTTTACCAATAACCGTTTGCTATTGGACTAGATGGAAACTTTTGGCTTTTCATTGCCTTTATTTTGTTTAGCAAGCAAGACAAACTTAAACTTGCTGACTCAATTTAAGCTTACAAGTGATATGTAAGTTAAGTAGCTGAGTCACCATTCAACATTCCCAACCTACTGACAAGATCTTTAAATCTCTTTTCATCTAAGGGTTTTGTGAAAATGTCAGCGAGTTGATCATTAGTGGGAATGAAATAAATTTCAACATCCCCTTTCATGACATGGTCACATATGAAATGATATCTAATGTCTATGTGTTTGGTCTTGGAATGTTGAACAGGATTATGTGTGATAGCAATTGCACTTGTATTGTCACACATAATGGGGACCTTAGTGTAGTCTAAGTCATAGTCAGCGAGTTGGTGTTTCATCCAGAGGACTTGTGCACAACAACTCGCTGCCGACACATATTCTGCTTCAGCAGTGGAGATGGACACTGTATGCTGTTTCTTACTAGACCAACTAGTTAACCTCCCACCCAACAGTTGACATCCTCCACTGGCACTCTTTCGATCTAACATGCAGCCAGCATAGTCAGAATCAGAGTAAGCAACAAGATCAAAATTGGACTCCTTGGGATACCAAAGACCTAAGGTCATGGTACCTTCAGGTATTTGAAGATTCACTTAACAGCGAGAAGATGAGATTCTCTAGGAGATGCTTGATACCTTGCACATAAGCAAGCGGCAAACATGATATCGGGACGACTCGCTGTAAGATACATTAGCGAGCCAATCATCCCACGATAGTGAGTGGGGTTCACATGCTTACCATCAGGATTAGCATGGAGATTATTGGGAGGAGACATGGGAGTTGGCTTTGGAGAAATATCAGACATATCAAACTTAGCCAACATGTCTCGAATATACTTTTCCTGATTGATAAAAATACCATCAGCGAGCTGACGTATTTGGAAACCAAGAAAGAAGGTTAATTCTCCCATCATACTCATTTCAAAATGAGATGACATAAGGGAGCTAAACTTTTTGCACAGTTTAGTGCTTGAGGATCCAAAGATAATGTCATCAACATAAATTTGGACATACAGTATATGAGCACCTTTTTGAAAGATGAAAAGAGTGTTGTCAATGGATCCTTGCTGAAAGTTGTTCGAGAGGAGAAATTCAGAGAGGGTGTCGTACCAAGCCCTAGGGGCTTGTTTAAGACCATATAAAGCCTTATGAAGACGATAGACATGATGTGGCTTGGCTAGATCTTCAAAACCAGGTGGCTGCTCGACATAGACTTCTTCATCGAGTTTTCCATTTAGGTTGGCACTCTTAACATCCATTTGATAGACCTTGAAGTCTCGATAAGCAGCATGTGCCAAAAATAAGTGTATAGCTTCTAATCTAGCCACTGGAGCAAATTTCATCAAAGTCGACTCCTTCTTCTTGAAGATAACCTTGTGCAACCAGCCTAGCCTTGTTACGTATAACAACACCGTCTTCGTCCATTTTATATCTATATACCCATTTGGTACCAATAGGTTCCTTACCTTGTGGTAAGGGATTCAAAAACCAGACATGTTGTCATTGAAATTGAGTTAATTCCTCTTGCATGGCAGCAACCCAAGAGGGATCAACCATTGCCTCACCAATATTTTTGGGAGTGATCATTGACAAGAAGTTTACATAAAGACATGTGTTTCTTGTCGCTGATCGAGTGACTATACCCTTCTGAGGATCACCAATGACTTGGTGAGCGGGGTGACTCGCTGTCCACCTAAGTGCAGGAACACTTGAAGAACCTATTTGAGTATCAGCGGAAGATAGAGTGATGGGGGCAGCAGGGAGAAGATTGTATGAAAAGAGGTCGATGGTGACCGTGGGTTCAGCGACAGGATGATCAGTTGAGTCATTTGACCGAATTGAGTTATCATTGATGTTGGAGTCATCAGCAGACTCCATATCCTCAGCATTTGCTGAGGCATCATGAAACTCATCCTCAGCGAGATCATCAGCATGAACATCCTTAGTCAACGATCTATTGTTGGTTGAGGAGGCCTGGATAGATCTCAAAATAGGCTCAACTTGCTCAATAGAGTAAATATGAGCAACAACTTGTTCCTTATTAGTACACACTGATGTATCCTGAGATGTCTGCTGATGACATTCAGGTAAGGTACAAGGTGCATCTGAAAATGAGTCAACTTCCTCATTGGAGGGATTAGTGAGCTCACTAAACACTTCTTCATAAGAAGAGGATTGTATGTCTTTTAACACAGATGAAATTTCATCAAAAGTGACATGAATGGATTCATCTACTTTTTGAAGGCGAACATTAAATACCCTAAATGCCTTGCTTATAGATGAGTATCCTACAAAATAACCATCATCCGCTTTGGGATCAAACTTACCTAGGTGATCCCTATTATTCAAAATGAATACAGGGCATCCAAACACATGAAAGTATTTAATTTGAGGTTTCTTACCTCTTAATACTTCATATGCTGTCTTATCATGTCTCTTGACAATCAAACAGCGATTCTGGGTGTGGCAAGCTGTGTTAACAGCCTCAGCCCAAAATTTGTTTGGAAGGGAGGACTCACTAAGCATTGTTCTTGCTGCCTCGATAAGTGTTCTATTTCTTCTTTCAGCGACACCATTTTGCTCAGGAGTTCTAACAGACGAGAAATTTTGTGAGATTCCTTGATCATCACAAAAGGATTTAAGAGTGTGATTTCGGAACTCAGTTCCATGATCGCTCCTGAGTTCTTTAACCCTTATGCCATTGAGATTTTCCATTTTCTTAATAAAATTTATAATCTCTTCAGCAGCATCACTCTTGGAGTGAAGGAAGATAGTCCAAGTGTATCGCGGATATTCATCCACGATAACTAAGGTGTATTTGCTACCTCTTAGACTTTGGACATTAACAGGACCAAAGAGGTCCATGTGAAGGAGATGAAAGCATCCTTTGACAGAGTTGGCTTGCTTAGTTTTAAAGGTAGCTCTATAGCCTTTACCTTTTTCACAAGCGCTGCAAAGTCTGTCTTTTTCAAAGGATAGATGAGGAAGACCACAAACCAAGTTTTTCTTAGCGAGTGAATTTATGGTTTTGAAGTTCACATGCGACATACGCTTGTGCCATAACCAATTTAGTTCAGCAGCTGACTCGGCAAAGAAACAAGTCTCGCTATCAGTTTTGATAGGAGTGAAGTCAACGAGATATACATCTCGTTTTCTGGGAGCAACCAATACGACTTCCTTGTTAATATTTACAACAGTCCCTTGATGTTTATCAAGAATGACTTTGTAGTCAGCGTCACAAAGTTGACTAATGCTTATGAGATTGTGTTTTAATCCGTTTACATAGGCAACTTTAGAGAATTTGATTAACCCATTTGAGAGGAGACCATAACCTTCAGTTTGTCCGGTGGAATTATCACCAAACACCACAGTAGGGCCAGCAGCCTCTACGTAGTTATCCAACAAGGTCTTTGAGCCAGTCATGTGTTTTGAACATCCACTGTCCAAATACCACACTCCTTTTCCCAGTGAACCCTGCAAGGATAAGACAGAAGGTTTTAGTTTGGTCCACTTTCAAATTCACTGACAGGAATGTCAGTAGAATTAAAGATGGGTGCATCAGTGGTAGTGGATGACTCAGTGGAAAGAGCTTCCTCAAGAGTGGGATGGTTTCCCAAGTCAGCAAGCATATGAGTTCTATCATTCTCATCACTAGGCATCATGTTATTCCCATTTTCTTGAAGAACAACAAAGTTGCTGACAACATTGGGAGCACTAAACTCAACCAACATTGCTGGTCGTCCCTAGGAATTGGAGATGACACTCTGAGAATGAGGAATCTCAATGTGTTGAGAAGCAACATAGTCAGCTAGGTTAGTTTGATGAGTTCCAATTGAGTCAGTGACAGACCCAGTGTCAATGATGAAAGATTCATCAAGAGGGCTCTCGCTTATCCTAGAGGATGAGATAGTTTCATTGACCGGGTTAGATAGTGGGGCACAAGCTGAAGTGTGAGCACTTGTTTGCATAACCACTTTAGGAGCATCTCTTGAGCTACTGCAGTCAGTTGCAATATGTCCTCTAATGCCACAGAGATAGCATTTTCTATTTGAGGAGTTATTTTGTTGATTGTTAAGAAGGAATTCCTTGAGTTGAGATGACAAGTCATTGACTTGTTGAGCAAGTTCAACAATTTTGGGGTCTGAAGAGGTTGAAGCTTTGGTCTTTGCCTTGGACTTAGGCTTTGATTTTTGCTTGCGAGAATTCCTTGAGAATGGAGGAGGACCCAAGAGAGATTGACCAGTGGGGTCATCTAGACGAGGAGTGGAAGAGGAGGCCACTTGTGAACCTCTTAAAACACTCCAGGCTTGTTTTAGATTAGTTTGAGAGGAGGAAGTCCTAGGTTGAGGAACTCTGCTGGGAGTAGTGGACCTCCCTTGCCAGTGAGGGAGATATTCTCTAGTAGGAATAGAAGATTGTACCTACTAAGAGGACAGCTGTCCTCTGTTGGGAGTAGAGGATCTCACTTGCTGATGTGGCAAGTGTCCCCTTTGAGGAGTCACACTCCTTATTTGGTGCTGAGGAACATTTCCTCACTGAGGAGTTACACTTCTCATTCGTTGCTGAGGAATGTTTCCTCGCTGAGGAGTTACATTCCTCATATGTTGCTGAGGAATGCACCCTCGCTGAGGAGTGGTTGGTCTATTAACAGACTGAGGCACCTTACCTCTTTGAGGAGTTGGGTGTCTCAGAATTGATCGAGGTGGAGATGAATGAGTTGCCAGCTGATGGACAACAGGTTTAGCTTGAGATGAGCTTTCATGTTGAAACCTAGCATCTCCAAACTTTACGCGTCTTACCATAAGGCGTTCATGCTGAGGTTCCTCAGCATTTAAGACTTTAGAAGGAAAAGGATTAGATGAGATTGACTGAGGTTGCTGTTTAGGATGATCAGCTCGTTGAGGCGTGCTATAGTCATAGGGCACAACAACGGTACTTCTTTTGAAAGTCTCAGCCATTTTCTAGGTAAGTTGCTGAGGAGCAATAGATTTGTACCCATCACTTGAAATGTTTCCATGAAATGTTTCATTTGGAGAGTATTGAATTTTACCTTCGTGTGGCATCATGCCAACAATAGGTAGATGGGAAAACATGTTGTTAGAGGATGAAGATGAGCTAACTATTTTAGCTTCAGAGGAATTT